>NC_137112.1:50490229-50495229 GCF_949357685.1 Gobio gobio | reverse complement strand
AACCAGTGAACCAGTGAACCAGAGAACCAGAGAACCAGTGAACCAGTGAACCAGATAACCAGTGAACCAGAGAACCAGTGAACCAGAGAACCGGTGAACCAGATAACCAGTGAACTAGTGAACCAGAGAACTATTGAACCAGTGAACCAGAGAACCAGTGAACCAGAGAATCAGTGAACCAGAGAACCAGAGAACCAGAGAACCAGTGAACCAGAGACCAGAGAACCAGAGAACCAGTGAACCAGAGACCAGAGAACAAGTGAACCAGAGAACAAGAGAACCAGTGAACCAGTGAACCAGAGAACCAGTGAACCAGAGAACCAGTGAACCAGTGAACCAGAGAACCAGTGAACCAGAGAACCAGTGAACCAGAGAACCAGAGAACCAGTGAACCAGAGAACTAGTGAACCAGTGAACCAGTGAACCAGAGAACCAGTGAACCAGTGAACCAGAGAACCAGAGAACCAGAGAACCAGTGAACCAGAGAACCAGTGAACCAGAGAACCAGAGAACCAGTGAACCAGTGAACCAGAGAACCAGAGAACCAGTGAACCAGTGAACCAGAGAACCAGTGAACCAGAGAACCAGTGATCCAGTGAACCAGAGAACCAGAGAACCAGTGAACCAGTGAATCAGATAACCAGTGAACCAGAGAACCAGTGAACCAGAGAACCGGTGAACCAGATAACCAGTGAACTAGTGAACCAGAGAACTATTGAACCAGTGAACCAGAGAACCAGTGAACCAGAGAATCAGTGAACCAGAGAACCAGAGAACCAGAGAACCAGAGACCAGAGAACCAGAGAACCAGTGAACCAGAGAACAAGTGAACCAGAGAACCAGAGAACCAGTGAACCAGAGAACCAGTGAACCAGAGAACCAGTGAACCAGAGAACCAGTGAACCAGTGAACCAGAGAACCAGTGAACCAGTGAACCAGAGAACCAGTGAACCAGAGAACCAGTGAACCAGAGAACCAGTGAACCAGAGAACCAGTGAACCAGAGAACCAGTGAACCAGAGAACCAGAGAACCAGTGAACCAGAGAACCAGTGAACCAGTGAACCAGAGAACCAGTGAACCAGTGAACCAGTGAACCAGAGAACCAGAGAACCAGTGAACCAGAGAACCAGTGAACCAGAGAACCAGTGAACCAGTGAACCAGAGAACCAGTGAACCAGAGAACCAGTGAACCAGAGAACCAGAGAACCAGTGAACCAGAGAACCAGTGAACCAGAGAACCAGTGAACCAGAGAACCAGAGAACCAGTGAACCAGTGAACCAGAGAACCAGTGATCCAGTGAACCAGAGAACCAGAGAACCAGTGAACCAGTGAATCAGATAACCAGTGAACCAGAGAACCAGTGAACCAGAGAACCGGTGAACCAGATAACCAGTGAACTAGTGAACCAGAGAACTATTGAACCAGTGAACCAGAGAACCAGTGAACCAGAGAACCAAAGAACCAGTGAACCAGAGACCCAGAAAACCAGTGAACCAGAGACCAGAGAACCAGTGAACCATTGAACCAGAGAACCAGTGAACCAGAGAACCAGAGAACCAGTGAACCAGAGAACCAGAGAACCAGTGAACCAGAGAACCAGTGAACCAGAGAACCAGTGAACCAGAGAACCAGAGAACCAGTGAACCAGAGAACCATTGAACCATTGAACCAGAGAACCAGTTAACCAGAGTCAAACCTGCAGGGACAGGGAAGTCAGCATTTGTGTCATGATTCAAAAAGGCTCATTCAGTTGTTCTTGATTCAGTGATTCAGAGTTGGTTCTTTGGTTCAATAGCCCGGAAACCATAAAGACTGATTCAGTTTGATTCTGTTCAGTGGGTTTCACGAGCTTCAGTGTGGCTCTCGGGTCGACACTGTGAGATCGGCGAGATTATTTCATAATTTGAGTGAGTGTGTGTCTGAACACACAAGAGAACACACAGTCCACAGTGTCATTAGGGCCCAGAACATCCCCTTCACTTTATGAGCTCGATCAATTATTAATACATTATTCATCAGTTCTGCACTGTAAACCTGAATGAACCGCACACACACATTCATGAACCCAACATGAACAAGAGAGAAACACAAGGAAACATTCAATCAGACTGCAAAACATGATTTGTGTTAGATTAAGACACAATTACTTGAGAAGCTAAATCTTTCTGAAAAAAGAGTTAAAGCAAGAACATAAATCTGCCAACTGAGTCATAAATAAACTCAGCTCAGTGAAGACGAGGCTCGAGACAGAGCTCAAAATAGAGGCTGGAAAACTGTCAATGTTTCAGAAGCGAAAACCATCAGGAAATGCAGATCTTCCACATCATATCATGAGCTGGGTAAAATCAGAACTCAGATATCACCATACTTTCCCAGGGGATTGATTACATTAAGAATTACAAAAAAAATTGTATTACAAGTTTTCTGAAATGTTGTTTAAATATGCAAATGAGCTGTTATCTAATTAAATATAAATTTGCATATATTTATAGAACAAAAATCTGAACATTGAATGAAGTCAGGTTGAAAATTCCTGTTCCTGTGTTTGACATCAGAGTCAAAGGTTTTACAGACGGGAGATTAGATCTCTCATCACTCCATGAATCAGAAAAAAAAAAAAAAAAAAGACAAATTATATAAAGATGAACAAATCCCTCGAAATCCAGAGGCGCAAAGAGACAAAGTGCTAAAAAAAATACACTTAAAAGTATAATTTTGGATGTCTCCTTTCCACTAATGTGAAAAAAACACCAAAAGCCAAAAAGCACAGAATCTCTAAATGGAATCGCTTTCATTAATTATCATTTGAAGTTTGAGGTGTTGAAACTGTTACCTAACTTTAGTCTAAATACAACGAGATACCCTAACATGTGATTTGATTATTTTCTGGCAACACATGACATAAAACCCCAACATGTGTGAAATGAGTGAGTGTTATTCTGTCGGACGGCTCTCGAGAGGTGATGTGGTGATGTGAATGTGTCTGGTCTTGATCTGTGCAGGTGGAGCTGGGGAGGGAGGAGGGTTTCTGAAGCGCTGCACTGATGACATCACCACCGCTGTGTGAATGTTGAGCCGCAGCTCATTGGCCGCTGATGCAACCGTAACCAATCAGCCGCTCTGTGTAGATGATGATGCGATCGCTACCAAAGGAGTTAAGGGTGAGTTATGAGACTTGACTTACAGATATACAGTACGAATGAGAAACCTCTTGTGCATTTAAAGTTGACTACTGTTACACTTATGGTACACTTAATGTGAATGATCCTTCACACACACACACACACACACACACACACACACACACACACACACACACACACACACACACACACACACACACACACACACACACACACACACACACACACACACACACACACACACACACACACACACAGTCTGGTGTTACTCTTGAGTATCTGTAGAGTAGTGTTGATCCTTCTCACACACACACACACAAACACACACACACACACAAACACACACACACACACACACACACACACACACACACACACACACACACACACACACACACACACACACACACACAGTCTGGTGTTACTCTTGAGTATCTGTAGAGTAGTGTTGATCCTTCTCACACACACACACACAAACACACAAACACACACACACACGGACAGAACATCAGAACATCAGAAGAACATCAGAACATCAGAAGAACATCAGAACATCAGAAGAACATCAGAACTTCAGAAGAACATCAGAACATCAGAAGAACATCAGAACTTCAGAAGAACATCAGAACATCAGAACTTCAGAAGAACATCAGAACATCAGAAGAACATCAGAACATCAGAACATCAGAAGAACATCAGAACTTCAGAAGAACATCAGAATATCAGAACATCAGAACATCAGAAGAACATCAGAACTTCAGAAGAACATTAGAACTTCAGAGGAAAATCAGAACATCAGAACTTCAGAAGAACATCAGAACTTCAGAAGAACATCAGAACATCAGAACATCAGAACATCAGAACATCAGAACTTCAGAAGAACATCAGAACTTCAGAAGAACATCAGAACATCAGAACTTCAGAACTTCAGAAGAACATCAGAACTTCAGAACTTCAGAAGAACATCAGAACATCAGAACTTCAGAACTTCAGAAGAACATCAGAACTTCAGAAGAACATCAGAACATCAGAACTTCAGAAGAATATCCGAACATCAGAACTTCAGAAGAACATCAGAATATCAGAACATCAGAACTTCAGAACATCAGAACATCAGAACATCAGAACATCAGAACATCAGAACATCAGAACTTCAGAAGAACATCAGAACTTCAGAAGAACATCAGAACTTCAGAACTTCAGAAGAACATCAGAACTTCAGAACTTCAGAAGAACATCAGAACTTCAGAAGAACATCAGAACATCAGAACTTCAGAACTTCAGAAGAACATCAGAATATCAGAACATCAGAACTTCAGAAGAACATCAGAACATCAGAAGAACATCAGAACTTCAGAACTTCAGAAGAACATCAGAACTTCAGAAGAACATCAGAAGAACATCAGAACTTCAGAAGAATATCAGAACATCAGAACTTCAGAAGAACATCATAACTTCAGAAGAACATCAGAACATCAGAAGAATATCAGAACTTCAGAAGAACATCAGAACATCAGAACATCAGAACATCAGAACATCAGAACATCATAACTTCAGAACATCAGAACTTCAGAAGAACATCAGAACATCAGAAGAACATCAGAAGAACATCAGAACATCAGAACATCAGAACATCAGAACATCAGAACTTCAGAAGAACATCAGAACATCAGAAGAACATCAGAACATCAGAAGAACATCAGAAGAACATCAGAACATCAGAACATCAGAACATCAGAACATCAGAACTTCAGAACATCAGAACTTCAGAAGAACATCAGAACATCAGAAGAACATCAGAACTTCAGAAGAACATCAGAAGAACATCAGAACATCAGAACATCAGAACATCAGA
>NC_137112.1:50437729-50477729 GCF_949357685.1 Gobio gobio | reverse complement strand
CAACACATCCATTCATCCACACATCCATCCATCTACACATCCATTCATCCAACACATCCATTCATCCACACATCCATCCAACCAACACATCCATTCATCCACACATCCATCCATTCACACATCCATCCAACCAACACATCCATTCATCTACACATCCATCCAACCAACACATCCATCCATCTACACATCCATCCATCCACACATCCATTCATCCAACACATCCATTCATCCACACATCCATCCAACCAACACATCCATTCATCCACACATCCATCCATTCACACATCCATCCAACCAACACATCCATCCATCTACACATCCATCCATCCACACATCCATTCATCCAACACATCCATTCATCCACACATCCATCCAACCAACACATCCATCCATCTACACATCCATCCATCTACACATCCATTCATCCAACACATCCATTCATCCACACATCCATCCAACCAACACATCCATTCATCCACACATCCATCCATTCACACATCCATCCAACCAACACATCCATTCATCCACACATCCATCCAACCAACACATCCATCCATCTACACATCCATCCATTCACACATCCATCCAACCAACACATCCATTCATCCACACATCCATCCAACCAACACATCCATCCATCTACACATCCATCCATCCACACATCCATTCATCCAACACATCCATTCATCCACACATCCATCCAACCAACACATCCATCCATCTACACATCCATCCATCTACACATCCATTCATCCAACACATCCATTCATCCACACATCCATCCAACCAACACATCCATTCATCCACACATCCATCCATTCACATCCATCCAACCAACACATCCATTCATCCACACATCCATCCAACCAACACATCCATCCATCTACACATCCATCCATTCACACATCCATCCAACCAACACATCCATTCATCCACACATCCATCCAACCAACACATCCATCCATCTACACATCCATCCATCCACACATCCATCCAACCAACACATCCATTCATCCACACATCCATCCAACCAACACATCCACCCATCTACACATCCATCCATCCACACATCCATTCATCCAACACATCCATTCATCTACACATCCATCCAACCAACACATCCATTCATCCACACATCCATCCATTCACACATCCATCCAACCAACACATCCATTCATCCACACATCCATCCAACCAACACATCCATCCATCTACACATCCATCCATCCACACATCCATTCATCCAACACATCCATTCATCCACACATCCATCCATTCACACATCCATTCATCCACATATCCATTCATCCAACACATCCATTCATCCACACATCCATCCATCTACACATCCATTCATCCAACACATCCATTCATCCACACATCCATCCAACCAACACATCCATTCATCCACACATCCATCCATTCACACATCCATCCAACCAACACATCCATTCATCTACACATCCATCCAACCAACACATCCATCCATCTACACATCCATCCATCCACACATCCATTCATCCAACACATCCATTCATCCACACATCCATCCAACCAACACATCCATTCATCCACACATCCATCCATTCACACATCCATCCAACCAACACATCCATCCATCTACACATCCATCCATCCACACATCCATTCATCCAACACATCCATTCATCCACACATCCATCCAACCAACACATCCATCCATCTACACATCCATCCATCTACACATCCATTCATCCAACACATCCATTCATCCACACATCCATCCAACCAACACATCCATTCATCCACACATCCATCCATTCACACATCCATCCAACCAACACATCCATTCATCCACACATCCATCCAACCAACACATCCATCCATCTACACATCCATCCATTCACACATCCATCCAACCAACACATCCATTCATCCACACATCCATCCAACCAACACATCCATCCATCTACACATCCATCCATCCACACATCCATCCAACCAACACATCCATTCATCCACACATCCATCCAACCAACACATCCACCCATCTACACATCCATCCATCCACACATCCATTCATCCAACACATCCATTCATCTACACATCCATTCAACCAACACATCCATTCATCCACACATCCATCCATTCACACATCCATCCAACCAACACATCCATTCATCCACACATCCATCCAACCAACACATCCATCCATCTACACATCCATCCATCCACACATCCATTCATCCAACACATCCATTCATCCACACATCCATCCATTCACACATCCATTCATCCACACATCCATTCATCCAACACATCCATTCATCCACACATCCATCCATCTACACATCCATTCATCCAACACATCCATTCATCCACACATCCATCCAACCAACACATCCATTCATCCACACATCCATCCATTCACACATCCATCCAACCAACACATCCATTCATCCACACATCCATCCAACCAACACATCCATCCATCTACACATCCATCCATCCACACATCCATCCAACCAACACATCCATTCATCCAGACATCCATCCATCCACACATCCATCCAACCAACACATCCATTCATCCACACATCCATCCAACCAACACATCCATTCATCCACACATCCATCCAACCAACACATCCATTCATCCACACATCCATCCATTCACACATCCATCCAACCAACACATCCATTCATCCACACATCCATCCATCTACACATCCATTCATCCACACATCCATCCATCTACACATCCATTCATCCACACATCCATCCAACCAACACATCCATTCATCCACACATCCATCCAACCAACACATCCATTCATCCACACATCCATCCATTCACACATCCATCCAACCAACACATCCATTCATCCACACATCCATCCATCTACACATCCATCCAACCAACACATCCATTCATCCACACATCCATCCATTCACACATCCATCCAACCAACACATCCATTCATCCACACATCCATCCAACCAACACATCCATCCATCTACACATCCATCCATCCACACATCCATCCAACCAACACATCCATTCATCCACACATACATCCATTCACACATCCATCCAACCAACACATCCATTCATCCACACATCCATCCAACCAACACATCCATTCATCCACACATCCATCCAACCAACACATCCATTCATCCACACATCCATCCATTCACACATCCATCCAACCAACACATCCATTCATCCACACATCCATCCATCTACACATCCATTTATCCACACATCCATCCATCTACACATCCATTCATCCACACATCCATCCAACCAACACATCCATTCATCCACACATCCATCCAACCAACACATCCATTCATCCACACATCCATCCAACCAACCAACCAACACATCCATTCATCCACACATCCATCCATCCAACACATCCATCCATCCACACATCCATCCATTCACACATCCATCCAACCAACACATCCATTCATCCACACATCCATCCATTCACACATCCATCCAACCAACACATCCATTCATCCACACATCCATCCAACCAACACATCCATCCATCTACACATCCATCCATCCACACATCCATCCAACCAACACATCCATTCATCCACACATCCATCCATTCACACATCCATCCAACCAACACATCCATTCATCCACACATCCATCCAACCAACACATCCATTCATCCACACATCCATCCAACCAACACATCCATTCATCCACACATCCATCCAACCAACACATCCATTCATCCACACATCCATCCATTCACACATCCATCCAACCAACCAACACATCCATTCATCCACACATCCATCCATCTACACATCCATTCATCCACACATCCATCCATCTACACATCCATTCATCCACACATCCATCCAACCAACACATCCATTCATCCACACATCCATCCAACCAACACATCCATTCATCCACACATCCATCCAACCAACACATCCATTCATCCACACATCCATCCATCCAACACATCCATCCATCTACACATCCATCCATCCACACATCCATCCAACCAACACATCCATTCATCCACACATCCATCCATTCACACATCCATCCAACCAACACATCCATTCATCCACACATCCATCCATTCACACATCCATCCAACCAACACATCCATTCATCCACACATCCATCCAACCAACACATCCATCCATCTACACATCCATCCATCCACACATCCATCCAACCAACACATCCATTCATCCACACATCCATCCATTCACACATCCATCCAACCAACACATCCATTCATCCACACATCCATCCAACCAACACATCCATTCATCCACACATCCATCCATTCACACATCCATCCAACCAACACATCCATTCATCCACACATCCATCCAACCAACACATCCATTCATCCACACATCCATCCATCTACACATCCATTCATCCACACATCCATTCATCCACACATCCATTCATCCACACATCCATCCATCTACACATCCATTCATCCACACATCCATCCAACCAACACATCCATTCATCCACACATCCATCCAACCAACACATCCATTCATCTACACATCCATCCAACCAACCAACACATCCATTCATCCACACATCCATCCAACCAACCAACACATCCATTCATCCACACATCCATCCATTCACACATCCATCCAACCAACACATCCATTCATCCACACATCCATCCAACCAACACATCAATTCATCCACACATCCATCCAACCAACACATCCATTCATCCACACATCCATCCAACCAACACATCCATCCATCTACACATCCATCCATCTACACATCCATTCATCCACACATCCATTCATCCACACATCCATTCATCCACACATCCATTCATCCACACATCCATCCAACCATCACATCCATCCATCCACACATCCATTCATCCACACATCCATCCAACCAACACATCCATTCATCCACACATCCATCCAACCAACACATCCATCCATCTACACATCCATCCATCTACACATCCATTCATCCACACATCCATTCATCCACACATCCATTCATCCACACATCCATTCATCCACACATCCATCCAACCAACACATCCATCCATCTACACATCCATCCATCTACACATCCATTCATCCACACATCCATTCATCCACACATCCATTCATCCACACATCCATTCATCCACACATCCATTCATCCACACATCCATCCATCTACACATCCATCCATCCATCACATCCACCCATCTGTCCATTCATCCATCTACACATCCATCCATCCATCACATCCACCCATCTGTCCATTCATCCATCCATCCTTTGGTCACATCATCCACCCATCTGCAGTGTAATCGTCTGCTGTGCCGCTGGAGGGCTGTGATGGCCGCAGTGCCAGAGAAATGTAATCACTATAATGGCCATGAATCCCTCCTCTGAGACTCAGATTCCCACCTTCTCTCTCTCCTTCTCTCTCTCTCTCTCTCTCCTTCTCTCTCTCCTTCTCTCTCTCCTTCTCTCTCTCCTTCTCTCTCTCCTTCTCTCTCTCCTTCTCTCTCTCCTTCTCTCTCTCCTTCTCTCCTCCATCTGGAGGTTAAACGGGGCTAATGAGCGCTAACTGGAGCTCACTGTCACTGCTGAGTGTGTGTTAGACCTCTCACATGTGTTTTCACTACAAAGCCAAGAACATGTCAAGGCAATGAATGTGTTTGATAAAGATTCGCAAACCGTGTTTGGTTTCTCTTTTACACGTATGTCTGTGTGCTGTGTGTATGTGCACAACATGTGTTCAAATGGGCACAGTGTTATTGAGGAACGCCAGCGCAGAGATCCGGCTAAAAACATCATCTTTTGGTCAGAGCCATCACAGAAACGACTGCTTTATTATAGAGGATGTCCTCTGAGCTTTATTATAGAGGATGTCCTCTGAGCTTTATTATAGAGGATGTCCTCTGCGCTTTATTATAGAGGATGTCCTCTGTGCTTTATTATAGAGGATGTCCTCTGAGCTTTATTATAGAGGATGTCCTCTGCGCTTTATTATAGAGGATGTCCTCTGTGCTTTATTATAGAGGATGTCCTCTGAGCTTTATTATAGAGGATGTCCTCTGAGCTTTATTATAGAGGATGTCCTCTGCGCTTTATTATAGAGGATGTCCTCTGTGCTTTATTATAGAGGATGTCCTCTGTGCTTTATTATAGAGGATGTCCTCTGCGCTTTATTATAGAGGATGTCCTCTGTGCTTTATTATAGAGGATGTCCTCTGAGCTTTATTATAGAGGATGTCCTCTGCGCTTTATTATAGAGGATGTCCTCTGAGCTTTATTATAGAGGATATCCTCTGCGCTTTATTATAGAGGATGTCCTCTGCGCTTTATTATAGAGGATGTCCTCTGCGCTTTATTATAGAGGATGTCCTCTGCGCTTTATTATAGAGGATGTCCTCTGTGCTTTATTATAGAGGATGTCCTCTGTGCTTTATTATAGAGGATGTCCTCTGTGCTTTATTATAGAGGATGTCCTCTGCGCTTTATTATAGAGGATGTCCTCTGTGCTTTATTATAGAGGATGTCCTCTGAGCTTTATTATAGAGGATGTCCTCTGTGCTTTATTATAGAGGATGTCCTCTGAGCTTTATTATAGAGGATGTCCTCTGTGCTTTATTATAGAGGATGTCCTCTGTGCTTTATTATAGAGGATGTCCTCTGCGCTTTATTATAGAGGATGTCCTCTGTGCTTTATTATAGAGGATGTCCTCTGAGCTTTATTATAGAGGATGTCCTCTGTGCTTTATTATAGAGGATGTCCTCTGTGCTTTATTATAGAGGATGTCCTCTGAGCTTTATTATAGAGGATGTCCTCTGAGCTTTATTATAGAGGATGTCCTCTGTGCTTTATTATAGAGGATGTCCTCTGAGATTTATTATAGAGGATGTCCTCTGTGCTTTATTATAGAGGATGTCCTCTGAGCTTTATTATAGAGGATGTCCTCTGCGCTTTATTATAGAGGATGTCCTCTGAGATTTATTATAGAGGATGTCCTCTGAGCTTTATTATAGAGGATGTCCTCTGAGCTTTATTATAGAGGATGTCCTCTGTGCTTTATTATAGAGGATGTCCTCTGAGCTTTATTATAGAGGATGTCCTCTGAGCTTTATTATAGAGGATGTCCTCTGTGCTTTATTATAGAGGATGTCCTCTGTGCTTTATTATAGAGGATGTCCTCTGAGCTTTATTATAGAGGATGTCCTCTGAGCTTTATTATAGAGGATGTCCTCTGTGCTTTATTATAGAGGATGTCCTCTGAGCTTTATTATAGAGGATGTCCTCTGAGCTTTATTATAGAGGATGTCCTCTGAGCTTTATTATAGAGGATGTCCTCTGTGCTTTATTATAGAGGATGTCCTCTGTGCTTTATTATAGAGGATGTCCTCTGCGCTTTATTATAGAGGATGTCCTCTGTGCTTTATTATAGAGGATGTCCTCTGTGCTTTATTATAGAGGATGTCCTCTGAGCTTTATTATAGAGGATGTCCTCTGCGCTTTATTATAGAGGATGTCCTCTGTGCTTTATTATAGAGGATGTCCTCTGTGCTTTATTATAGAGGATGTCCTCTGAGCTTTATTATAGAGGATGTCCTCTGAGCTTTATTATAGAGGATGTCCTCTGCGCTTTATTATAGAGGATGTCCTCTGAGCTTTATTATAGAGGATGTCCTCTGCGCTTTATTATAGAGGATGTCCTCTGTGCTTTATTATAGAGGATGTCCTCTGTGCTTTATTATAGAGGATGTCCTCTGAGCTTTATTATAGAGGATGTCCTCTGCGCTTTATTATAGAGGATGTCCTCTGTGCTTTATTATAGAGGATGTCCTCTGTGCTTTATTATAGAGGATGTCCTCTGAGCTTTATTATAGAGGATGTCCTCTGAGCTTTATTATAGAGGATGTCCTCTGCGCTTTATTATAGAGGATGTCCTCTGTGCTTTATTATAGAGGATGTCCTCTGCGCTTTATTATAGAGGATGTCCTCTGTGCTTTATTATAGAGGATGTCCTCTGTGCTTTATTATAGAGGATGTCCTCTGCGCTTTATTATAGAGCATGTCCTCTGTGCTTTATTATAGAGGATGTCCTCTGTGCTTTATTATAGAGGATGTCCTCTGTGCTTTATTATAGAGCATGTCCTCTGTGCTTTATTATAGAGCATGTCCTCTGTGCTTTATTATAGAGGATGTCCTCTGCGCTTTATTATAGAGCATGTCCTCTGTGCTTTATTATAGAGGATGTCCTCTGCGCTTTATTATAGAGGATGTCCTCTGCGCTTTATTATAGAGGATGTCCTCTGCGCTTTATTATAGAGGATGTCCTCTGTGCTTTATTATAGAGGATGTCCTCTGTGCTTTATTATAGAGGATGTCCTCTGTGCTTTATTATAGAGGATGTCCTCTGAGCTTTATTATAGAGGATGTCCTCTGAGCTTTATTATAGAGGATGTCCTCTGAGCTTTATTATAGAGGATGTCCTCTGTGCTTTATTATAGAGGATGTCCTCTGTGCTTTATTATAGAGGATGTCCTCTGTGCTTTATTATAGAGGATGTCCTCTGTGCTTTATTATAGAGGATGTCCTCTGCGCTTTATTATAGAGGATGTCCTCTGAGATTTATTATAGAGGATGTCCTCTGCGCTTTATTATAGAGGATGTCCTCTGAGCTTTATTATAGAGGATGTCCTCTGTGCTTTATTATAGAGGATGTCCTCTGTGCTTTATTATAGAGGATGTCCTCTGAGCTTTATTATAGAGGATGTCCTCTGCGCTTTATTATAGAGGATGTCCTCTGCGCTTTATTATAGAGGATGTCCTCTGTGCTTTATTATAGAGGATGTCCTCTGTGCTTTATTATAGAGGATGTCCTCTGTGCTTTATTATAGAGGATGTCCTCTGCGCTTTATTATAGAGGATGTCCTCTGTGCTTTATTATAGAGGATGTCCTCTGTGCTTTATTATAGAGGATGTCCTCTGTGCTTTATTATAGAGGATGTCCTCTGCGCTTTATTATAGAGGATGTCCTCTGTGCTTTATTATAGAGGATGTCCTCTGTGCTTTATTATAGAGGATGTCCTCTGCGCTTTATTATAGAGGATGTCCTCTGTGCTTTATTATAGAGGATGTCCTCTGTGCTTTATTATAGAGGATGTCCTCTGTGCTTTATTATAGAGGATGTCCTCTGAGCTTTATTATAGAGGATGTCCTCTGTGCTTTATTATAGAGGATGTCCTCTGCGCTTTATTATAGAGGATGTCCTCTGAGCTTTATTATAGAGGATGTCCTCTGTGCTTTATTATAGAGGATGTCCTCTGAGATTTATTATAGAGGATGTCCTCTGCGCTTTATTATAGAGGATGTCCTCTGAGATTTATTATAGAGGATGTCCTCTGCGCTTTATTATAGAGGATGTCCTCTGAGCTTTATTATAGAGGATGTCCTCTGTGCTTTATTATAGAGGATGTCCTCTGTGCTTTATTATAGAGGATGTCCTCTGAGCTTTATTATAGAGGATGTCCTCTGCGCTTTATTATAGAGGATGTCCTCTGCGCTTTATTATAGAGGATGTCCTCTGTGCTTTATTATAGAGGATGTCCTCTGTGCTTTATTATAGAGGATGTCCTCTGTGCTTTATTATAGAGGATGTCCTCTGCGCTTTATTATAGAGGATGTCCTCTGTGCTTTATTATAGAGGATGTCCTCTGTGCTTTATTATAGAGGATGTCCTCTGTGCTTTATTATAGAGGATGTCCTCTGCGCTTTATTATAGAGGATGTCCTCTGTGCTTTATTATAGAGGATGTCCTCTGTGCTTTATTATAGAGGATGTCCTCTGCGCTTTATTATAGAGGATGTCCTCTGTGCTTTATTATAGAGGATGTCCTCTGTGCTTTATTATAGAGGATGTCCTCTGTGCTTTATTATAGAGGATGTCCTCTGAGCTTTATTATAGAGGATGTCCTCTGTGCTTTATTATAGAGGATGTCCTCTGCGCTTTATTATAGAGGATGTCCTCTGAGCTTTATTATAGAGGATGTCCTCTGTGCTTTATTATAGAGGATGTCCTCTGTGCTTTATTATAGAGGATGTCCTCTGTGCTTTATTATAGAGGATGTCCTCTGCGCTTTATTATAGAGGATGTCCTCTGTGCTTTATTATAGAGGATGTCCTCTGCGCTTTATTATAGAGGATGTCCTCTGCGCTTTATTATAGAGGATGTCCTCTGCGCTTTATTATAGAGGATGTCCTCTGCGCTTTATTATAGAGGATGTCCTCTGAGCTTTATTATAGAGGATGTCCTCTGTGCTTTATTATAGAGGATGTCCTCTGTGCTTTATTATAGAGGATGTCCTCTGTGCTTTATTATAGAGGATGTCCTCTGTGCTTTATTATAGAGGATGTCCTCTGTGCTTTATTATAGAGGATGTCCTCTGTGCTTTATTATAGAGGATGTCCTCTGTGCTTTATTATAGAGGATGTCCTCTGTGCTTTATTATAGAGGATGTCCTCTGCGCTTTATTATAGAGGATGTCCTCTGTGCTTTATTATAGAGGATGTCCTCTGTGCTTTATTATAGAGGATGTCCTCTGCGCTTTATTATAGAGGATGTCCTCTGCGCTTTATTATAGAGGATGTCCTCTGCGCTTTATTATAGAGGATGTCCTCTGTGCTTTATTATAGAGGATGTCCTCTGCGCTTTATTATAGAGGATGTCCTCTGTGCTTTATTATAGAGGATGTCCTCTAAGATTTATTATAGAGGATGTCCTCTGAGCTTTATTATAGAGGATGTCCTCTGAGCTTTATTATAGAGGATGTCCTCTGCGCTTTATTATAGAGGATGTCCTCTGCGCTTTATTATAGAGGATGTCCTCTGAGATTTATTATAGAGGATGTCCTCTGCGCTTTATTATAGAGGATGTCCTCTGAGATTTATTATAGAGGATGTCCTCTGCGCTTTATTATAGAGGATGTCCTCTGCGCTTTATTATAGAGGATGTCCTCTGCGCTTTATTATAGAGGATGTCCTCTGCGCTTTATTATAGAGGATGTCCTCTGTGCTTTATTATAGAGGATGTCCTCTGTGCTTTATTATAGAGGATGTCCTCTGCGCTTTATTATAGAGGATGTCCTCTGCGCTTTATTATAGAGGATGTCCTCTGCGCTTTATTATAGAGGATGTCCTCTGCGCTTTATTATAGAGGATGTCCTCTGCGCTTTATTATAGAGGATGTCCTCTGCGCTTTATTATAGAGGATGTCCTCTGCGCTTTATTATAGAGGATGTCCTCTGCGCTTTATTATAGAGGATGTCCTCTGCGCTTTATTATAGAGGATGTCCTCTGCGCTTTATTATAGAGGATGTCCTCTGCGCTTTATTATAGAGGATGTCCTCTGTGCTTTATTATAGAGGATGTCCTCTGTGCTTTATTATAGAGGATGTCCTCTGTGCTTTATTATAGAGGATGTCCTCTGTGCTTTATTATAGAGGATGTCCTCTGAGCTTTATTATAGAGGATGTCCTCTGAGCTTTATTATAGAGGATGTCCTCTGCGCTTTATTATAGAGGATGTCCTCTGCGCTTTATTATAGAGGATGTCCTCTGTGCTTTATTATAGAGGATGTCCTCTGCGCTTTATTATAGAGGATGTCCTCTGTGCTTTATTATAGAGGATGTCCTCTGAGCTTTATTATAGAGGATGTCCTCTGTGCTTTATTATAGAGGATGTCCTCTGCGCTTTATTATAGAGGATGTCCTCTGTGCTTTATTATAGAGGATGTCCTCTGAGCTTTATTATAGAGGATGTCCTCTGAGCTTTATTATAGAGGATGTCCTCTGCGCTTTATTATAGAGGATGTCCTCTGCGCTTTATTATAGAGGATGTCCTCTGAGCTTTATTATAGAGGATGTCCTCTGAGCTTTATTATAGAGGATGTCCTCTGCGCTTTATTATAGAGGATGTCCTCTGCGCTTTATTATAGAGGATGTCCTCTGTGCTTTATTATAGAGGATGTCCTCTGCGCTTTATTATAGAGGATGTCCTCTGTGCTTTATTATAGAGGATGTCCTCTGCGCTTTATTATAGAGGATGTCCTCTGCGCTTTATTATAGAGGATGTCCTCTGTGCTTTATTATAGAGGATGTCCTCTGTGCTTTATTATAGAGGATGTCCTCTGAGCTTTATTATAGAGGATGTCCTCTGCGCTTTATTATAGAGGATGTCCTCTGCGCTTTATTATAGAGGATGTCCTCTGTGCTTTATTATAGAGGATGTCCTCTGCGCTTTATTATAGAGGATGTCCTCTGTGCTTTATTATAGAGGATGTCCTCTGCGCTTTATTATAGAGGATGTCCTCTGCGCTTTATTATAGAGGATGTCCTCTGTGCTTTATTATAGAGGATGTCCTCTGTGCTTTATTATAGAGGATGTCCTCTGAGCTTTATTATAGAGGATGTCCTCTGCGCTTTATTATAGAGGATGTCCTCTGCGCTTTATTATAGAGGATGTCCTCTGTGCTTTATTATAGAGGATGTCCTCTGTGCTTTATTATAGAGGATGTCCTCTGAGCTTTATTATAGAGGATGTCCTCTGCGCTTTATTATAGAGGATGTCCTCTGTGCTTTATTATAGAGGATGTCCTCTGCGCTTTATTATAGAGGATGTCCTCTGTGCTTTATTATAGAGGATGTCCTCTGTGCTTTATTATAGAGGATGTCCTCTGCGCTTTATTATAGAGGATGTCCTCTGAGCTTTATTATAGAGGATGTCCTCTGCGCTTTATTATAGAGGATGTCCTCTGTGCTTTATTATAGAGGATGTCCTCTGCGCTTTATTATAGAGGATGTCCTCTGTGCTTTATTATAGAGGATGTCCTCTGTGCTTTATTATAGAGGATGTCCTCTGCGCTTTATTATAGAGGATGTCCTCTGTGCTTTATTATAGAGGATGTCCTCTGCGCTTTATTATAGAGGATGTCCTCTGCGCTTTATTATAGAGGATGTCCTCTGCGCTTTATTATAGAGGATGTCCTCTGCGCTTTATTATAGAGGATGTCCTCTGCGCTTTATTATAGAGGATGTCCTCTGCGCTTTATTATAGAGGATGTCCTCTGAGCTTTATTATAGAGGATGTCCTCTGCGCTTTATTATAGAGGATGTCCTCTGTGCTTTATTATAGAGGATGTCCTCTGTGCTTTATTATAGAGGATGTCCTCTGTGCTTTATTATAGAGGATGTCCTCTGTGCTTTATTATAGAGGATGTCCTCTGCGCTTTATTATAGAGGATGTCCTCTGTGCTTTATTATAGAGGATGTCCTCTGTGCTTTATTATAGAGGATGTCCTCTGAGCTTTATTATAGAGGATGTCCTCTGCGCTTTATTATAGAGGATGTCCTCTGCGCTTTATTATAGAGGATGTCCTCTGTGCTTTATTATAGAGGATGTCCTCTGCGCTTTATTATAGAGGATGTCCTCTGCGCTTTATTATAGAGGATGTCCTCTGCGCTTTATTATAGAGGATGTCCTCTGCGCTTTATTATAGAGGATGTCCTCTGCGCTTTATTATAGAGGATGTCCTCTGCGCTTTATTATAGAGGATGTCCTCTGAGCTTTATTATAGAGGATGTCCTCTGCGCTTTATTATAGAGGATGTCCTCTGTGCTTTATTATAGAGGATGTCCTCTGTGCTTTATTATAGAGGATGTCCTCTGCGCTTTATTATAGAGGATGTCCTCTGTGCTTTATTATAGAGGATGTCCTCTGTGCTTTATTATAGAGGATGTCCTCTGAGCTTTATTATAGAGGATGTCCTCTGCGCTTTATTATAGAGGATGTCCTCTGCGCTTTATTATAGAGGATGTCCTCTGCGCTTTATTATAGAGGATGTCCTCTGCGCTTTATTATAGAGGATGTCCTCTGAGCTTTATTATAGAGGATGTCCTCTGCGCTTTATTATAGAGGATGTCCTCTGTGCTTTATTATAGAGGATGTCCTCTGTGCTTTATTATAGAGGATGTCCTCTGCGCTTTATTATAGAGGATGTCCTCTGTGCTTTATTATAGAGGATGTCCTCTGTGCTTTATTATAGAGGATGTCCTCTGAGCTTTATTATAGAGGATGTCCTCTGCGCTTTATTATAGAGGATGTCCTCTGCGCTTTATTATAGAGGATGTCCTCTGCGCTTTATTATAGAGGATGTCCTCTGTGCTTTATTATAGAGGATGTCCTCTGAGCTTTATTATAGAGGATGTCCTCTGTGCTTTATTATAGAGGATGTCCTCTGTGCTTTATTATAGAGGATGTCCTCTGAGCTTTATTATAGAGGATGTCCTCTGAGCTTTATTATAGAGGATGTCCTCTGCGCTTTATTATAGAGGATGTCCTCTGTGCTTTATTATAGAGGATGTCCTCTGAGCTTTATTATAGAGGATGTCCTCTGCGCTTTATTATAGAGGATGTCCTCTGAGCTTTATTATAGAGGATGTCCTCTGCGCTTTATTATAGAGGATGTCCTCTGCGCTTTATTATAGAGGATGTCCTCTGTGCTTTATTATAGAGGATGTCCTCTGAGCTTTATTATAGAGGATGTCCTCTGCGCTTTATTATAGAGGATGTCCTCTGCGCTTTATTATAGAGGATGTCCTCTGTGCTTTATTATAGAGGATGTCCTCTGTGCTTTATTATAGAGGATGTCCTCTGAGCTTTATTATAGAGGATGTCCTCTGTGCTTTATTATAGAGGATGTCCTCTGTGCTTTATTATAGAGGATGTCCTCTGTGCTTTATTATAGAGGATGTCCTCTGAGCTTTATTATAGAGGATGTCCTCTGCGCTTTATTATAGAGGATGTCCTCTGTGCTTTATTATAGAGGATGTCCTCTGTGCTTTATTATAGAGGATGTCCTCTGTGCTTTATTATAGAGGATGTCCTCTGCGCTTTATTATAGAGGATGTCCTCTGCGCTTTATTATAGAGGATGTCCTCTGCGCTTTATTATAGAGGATGTCCTCTGTGCTTTATTATAGAGGATGTCCTCTGAGCTTTATTATAGAGGATGTCCTCTGCGCTTTATTATAGAGGATGTCCTCTGTGCTTTATTATAGAGGATGTCCTCTGTGCTTTATTATAGAGGATGTCCTCTGTGCTTTATTATAGAGGATGTCCTCTGTGCTTTATTATAGAGGATGTCCTCTGTGCTTTATTATAGAGGATGTCCTCTGCGCTTTATTATAGAGGATGTCCTCTGCGCTTTATTATAGAGGATGTCCTCTGTGCTTTATTATAGAGGATGTCCTCTGTGCTTTATTATAGAGGATGTCCTCTGCGCTCGGCTGAAGTCTCTCTGCTGTAATAGGGCTGGCGTGGGACAGCATGTAAAGGCCGATCATGTGTCTCGAGTCTCCGATGCCTAACATTAGGAACACAGAGCAGATCATGAGTTCTGGTTCTGATTCTGTGTGTGTATCTGTGTGTAAGAGAGGTTATGTTATATTCATTCACTGAATCTGAAACATCTGAGCCCCGCTTGCCCATTTTTCCTGCTTCTAACACATCAACTCTGAGGACAACATGTTCACTTGCTGCCTAATATATCCCGCCCACTATCGACTGAAGCGAGATCTC
Organism: Gobio gobio; assembly: GCF_949357685.1. Taxonomy (NCBI): domain Eukaryota; kingdom Metazoa; phylum Chordata; class Actinopteri; order Cypriniformes; family Gobionidae; genus Gobio; species Gobio gobio. The sequence continues at coordinate 50,462,095 of NC_137112.1, read as the reverse complement.
AGGGATGGTCATCATCAGCCTCACCTTGTATTGTTCCCTCAGGGCGTTGTTTCCGTGCCACGCCAGCTTTATGTAACCGGGGAGAGCTGACTTTCCTCAATGGCTAAAGGCACAACCTCATAGCAAAGCTTCCTCCTTTCACACCTTTGACAGGTCACATCATGTTGCATAATCACACACTCAGGACGACAGGTAGAGTTCGCAGTGCTCCGGATTAACCCTTTGATTAAACTGATCATCTGCTTCTGCTTCCCAGACTTCAGCCAGAAATGTCTAGCAACACAAAACATGCTTTGAGAACGAGCACAGAATTGTTCATTTGTGTCTTATGAGATTTCTAACGTGACACAAAAACCAACCGGATGAGCAGGATGAGGAGATGATGAATGAAGGCTGGGGTAAAGAGAGCCGCCCACACATGTTGTGTAACGTGTCTTCAAGTGCCAACAGGAAGAGGATTTCTGCCTCATTCATCGCTCCACTGGACGGACGGAGCGTCTCTGACCCCTTCACTTGTGCAAAATGTACCTATACATGCGATTCAGTGCAGTTTACAGATGCCATGAACACTAGAGGCATTGAAACTGGAGTGTTGATTATTCCTCATATTCTCCATTGTTGCGGCTTCTCTCTTCCCAGTCTGTCAGTAACGCTCTGTTCACTTCCTGTCTCTATGAAGCCCCACTTCTGAAAAGCACACTGTGCTCTGATTGGTCGGCTGGAGCGGTGTGTTGTGATTGGTGTTTGGGAAATGCCCCGCCCCTCACCATAACCAGCAGTTTCAACACACGACTAACTAACTCCAGCATTTTTCCATCTTGCTGAACACATGGACTCTAGAAGACATGATCTACTCTATGCCTGATTTCAGCAGACACACTTATCCAAAGCAATCTGATGCAGATTAATGATAATATGACTGAATGGAGCTCAAGTGTAGTTCCGACAGATGATGGCGTGATTGACAGCTGTCAGCTGATCATAACTCCTCCCACCACCCATGAATCACGGCATACGTTCATCCACACACTCAGTGAGGTTTGCTTGTGAACCCTTCAGAAACTCAGTAATCTGAATCAGACAGAGACACACACCATCCTCTGTCTCTCACACACACTGTGGTAACTGTAATTATGAGCCTGAGCCCGATTTAAACCCGACTATTTATGAATACGTGTGTGTTCTGAGGAGAGAGAGCCGGTGATGTGTGACGGACGCTCAGATCAATAATCCGCTCTAATCCACCTCAGACATGACATGAATCTTTACTGTAGCTACTGTACTTGTTGTAGCCATTAAACAATGTATTTTGTTTCATATTTATTTTTAAATATTATAATGTTATTTTTACATTTCATGTGATTATGAAAAGTGCAAAGATGCGAGTGGATCAGAAATGAGTTTGGTGGTTATTATATTTTGTTTAATATTAAGTTTTATTTTGTTGAAAGCCTTTCTTTAAAGTGAATTTCGTTTCGTATAAATTGTATCTTAATTTGAATCAATGTTTCTTCAGCCAATCGCCTGGATTTAATAAATAAGAAGCAAATATAGCAAAATATAATCGTGACGGAGGCGCGGGAGCGATCACTTTCATTTCACATGAACTGGAGCGTCTCATAAATAAACCCAATCTCAGCCTCACAGACATGAGGAATATATGAGTATAGAAAGCTTGAAATGTCCATTATTAAACAAAACAATTCAAAACGAAAAGAAATAGTCTAGTGAAGCAGAGCGCAGTGTTCACGCGAGCAGCTCATGATGGCGTCTCAGAGCGCTCCATCACTGCATGAGCTGAGAGTTAACACACATCTCTAATCCTGACTTGTGGAACTTTGTACACATTTGTTTCTTAGTTGTGTATTAGTTCTTACTTTGCTAATATATATATATTTTTTCTGATTATGGCATAGCTTTCTGCCCACCCAATGAGGCTAATAAAGTAATGATTAAAAAAACACAAACGCTTGATCAAAGGCCTGACCTGAGGATAGTGCTGGGAAATATCAGCCTGACCTGTGGGTGGGAACTATGTCAGGCTGCTATTTATTGACTATAGCTCAGCCTTTAACACCATAGTTCCCATTAAGCTAACACACAAACTCCTGGATCTAGGCCTGAATTCTTCTCTCTGCCTCTGGATTGAAGATTTCCTCACTGGCAGACCCCAGGCGGTGAGAGTAGGCCAGTTCACCTCCACCTCCATCACCCTGAGTGTTGGAGCTCCACAGGGCTGTGTGCTGAGTCCCCTGCTCTACTCTCTCTACACCCATGACTGTTTGTCCACACACAGCTCCACCTCGATCATCAAGTTTGCTGATGATACTGTTGTCCTGGGTCTCATCTCCAACAACAATGAGACGGCATACTTGGACGAAGTGGAGCAACTGACATCATGGTGCCAGGACAACTGTCTCTCTCTGAATGTTAACAAGACCAAAGAACTGATTGTGGACTTCAGGAAGAGACAGCATCGGTCATACTCCCCTCTCATGATCAGCGGGACACCGGTAGAGAGAGTGAGCAGCTTCAAATACCTGGGTGTGAACATCTCCGAGGATCTGACCTGGACTACACACATCCAGACACAGGTGAAAAAAGCCAGGCAAAGACTGTACCACCTGCGCCAGCTGAGGAAATTCAGGGTTTCACCAGCCATCCTGAAAACTTTCTATCGAGGGGCGATAGAAAGTGTCCTGACTCAGTGCATCACAGCGTGGTACGGGAACAGCACCAGTCACGACTGCAAAGCCCTGCAAAGAGTGGTGCGCTTATCCGAGCGCATCTCAGGCTCAGCTCTCCCGCCTCTGCAGGACATCTACACCAAACGCTGCAGAGGTAGAGCTACTAAAATCATCAGAGACATTAATCACCCTGCAAACTCTCACTTCACCCTGCTGCCATCTGGTAAGCGCTTCCGTAGCCTGATGGCAAAGACTGAAAGACTCAGGAGGAGTTTCTTCCCCCAGGCCATCAGACTCCTGAACTCAGTCACGTGACTCACTTCACCCCGCACACACATAAACATCCAGTTTAAACATTAACATTCACATACTGCCATTGCACTGCACTTTACTTTCCTATTGTTACTGTGTAACAACCTGTAATAAACCTGTTTGCACATCATACTCCTGTTTGCACATTATACTCCGATTTGCAATTATACCTATTGCATGCACATCATACTTCTCTATATATAAATATATATATATATTTTATGTTAACCACTTATTTTTAAGTCTACAGTTTATCTCACTTATCATATCCACTTACTTTATATTTTATATTTTTATTTTATTTTTTTATTTTTATCTTATTTCCTATTTTTATCTTACTTGATTTATTTATAACTCTACTTATGTTAATACTTTTTATTCTAATTTTATTCTATTTCTATTTTAATTTCCCTTGTGTTCTTGTAACTGTTATTTGCACTGTCCATGGAGCGGACCTGTTTACATTTCACTGCCAGTTGTATATTGTGTATATAACTGTGTATGTGACAAATAAAACTCTTGAATCTTGAATCTGAGGATACTGTTGGGAAATATCGGCCTGACCCGAGGATAGTGCTGGGAAATATCGGCCTGACCTGAGGATAGTGCTGGGAAATATCAGCCTGACCTGAGGATAGTGCTGGGAAATATCAGCCTGACCTGAGGATAGTGCTGGGAAATATCGGCCTGACCTGAGGATAGTGCTGGGAAATATCAGCCTGACCTGAGGATAGTGCTGGGAAATATCGGCCTGACCCGAGGATAGTGCTGGGAAATATCGGCCTGACCTGAGGATACTGTTGGGAAATATCGGCCTGATCCGAGGATACTGCTGGGAAATATCGGCCTGACCTGACGATAGTGCTGGGAAATATCGGCCTGACCTGAGGATAGTGCTGGGAAATATCGGCCTGACCTGAGGATACTGCTGGGAAATATCAGCCTGACCTGAGGATACTGCTGGGAAATATCGGCCTGACCCGAGGATAGTGCTGGGAAATATCGGCATGACCTGAGGATAGTGCTGGGAAATATCGGCCTGACCCGAGGATAGTGCTGGGAAATATCAGCCTGACCTGAGGATAGTGCTGGGAAATATCGGCCTGACCCGAGGATAGTGCTGGGAAATATCGGCCTGACCCGAGGATAGTGCTGGGAAATATCGGCCTGACCCGAGGATAGTGCTGGGAAATATCGGCCTGACCTGAGGATACTGCTGGGAAATATCGGCCTGACCTGAGGATACTGCTGGGAAATATCGGCCTGACCTGAGGATAGTGCTGGGAAATATCGGCCTGACCTGAGGATACTGCTGGGAAATATCGGCCTGACCCGAGGATAGTGCTGGAAAATATCGGCCTGACCTGAGGATAGTGCTGGGAAATATCGGCCTGACCTGAGGATAGTGCTGGGAAATATCAGCCTGACCTGAGGATAGTGCTGGGAAATATCAGCCTGACCTGAGGATAGTGCTGGGAAATATCAGCCTGACCTGAGGATAGTGCTGGGAAATATCAGCCTGACCTGAGGATACTGCTGGGAAATATCGGCCTGACCTGAGGATAGTGCTGGGAAATATCGGCCTGACCTGAGGATAGTGCTGGGAAATATCAGCCTGACCTGAGGATACTGCTGGGAAATATCAGCCTGACCTGAGGATAGTGCTGGGAAATATCGGCCTGACCCGAGGATACTGCTGGGAAATATCAGCCTGACCTGAGGATAGTGCTGGGAAATATCAGCCTGACCTGAGGATAGTGCTGGGAAATATCAGCCTGACCTGAGGATACTGCTGGGAAATATCAGCCTGACCTGAGGATAGTGCTGGGAAATATCGGCCTGACCTGAGGATAGTGCTGGGAAATATCGGCCTGACCTGAGGATAGTGCTGGGAAATATCGGCCTGACCTGAGGATAGTGCTGGGAAATATCAGCCTGACCTGAGGATAGTGCTGGGAAATATCAGCCTGACCTGAGGATACTGCTGGGAAATATCGGCCTGACCTGAGGATAGTGCTGGGAAATATCAGCGTGACCTGAGGATACTGCTGGGAAATATCGGCCTGACCTGAGGATAGTGCTGGGAAATATCGGCCTGACCTGAGGATAGTGCTGGGAAATATCAGCCTGACCTGAGGATAGTGCTGGGAAATATCAGCCTGACCTGAGGATACTGCTGGGAAATATCGGCCTGACCTGAGGATACTGCTGGGAAATATCAGCCTGACCTGAGGATAGTGCTGGGAAATATCAGCCTGACCCGAGGATAGTGCTGGGAAATATCGGCCTGACCTGAGGATAGTGCTGGGAAATATCAGCCTGACCTGAGGATAGTGCTGGGAAATATCAGCCTGACCTGAGGATACTGCTGGGAAATATCAGCCTGACCTGAGGATAGTGCTGGGAAATATCAGCCTGACCTGAGGATAGTGCTGGGAAATATCGGCCTGACCTGAGGATACTGCTGGGAAATATCGGCCTGACCTGAGGATAGTGCTGGGAAATATCGGCCTGACCCGAGGATAGTGCTGGGAAATATCAGCCTGACCTGAGGATAGTGCTGGGAAATATCAGCCTGACCCGAGGATAGTGCTGGGAAATATCGGCCTGACCTGAGGATAGTGCTGGGAAATATCAGCCTGACCTGAGGATAGTGCTGGGAAATATCAGCCTGACCCGAGGATAGTGCTGGGAAATATCGGCCTGACCTGAGGATAGTGCTGGGAAATATCAGCCTGACCCGAGGATAGTGCTGGGAAATATCGGCCTGACCTGAGGATAGTGCTGGGAAATATCAGCCTGACCTGAGGATAGTGCTGGGAAATATCGGCCTGACCCGAGGATAGTGCTGGGAAATATCAGCCTGACCCGAGGATAGTGCTGGGAAATATCAGCCTGACCCGAGGATACTGCTGGGAAATATCAGCCTGACCTGAGGATAGTGCTGGGAAATATCAGCCTGACCTGAGGATAGTGCTGGGAAATATCAGCCTGACCTGAGGATAGTGCTGGGAAATATCAGCCTGACCTGAGGATACTGCTGGGAAATATCAGCCTGACCTGAGGATAGTGCTGGGAAATATCAGCCTGACCCGAGGATAGTGCTGGGAAATATCAGCCTGACCCGAGGATACTGCTGGGAAATATCAGCCTGACCCGAGGATACTGCTGGGAAATATCAGCCTGACCCGAGGATAGTGCTGGGAAATATCGGCCTGACCTGAGGATAGTGCTGGGAAATATCGGCCTGACCTGAGGATAGTGCTGGGAAATATCAGCCTGACCCGAGGATAGTGCTGGGAAATATCGGCCTGACCTGAGGATAGTGCTGGGAAATATCAGCCTGACCTGAGGATAGTGCTGGGAAATATCGGCCTGACCCGAGGATAGTGCTGGGAAATATCAGCCTGACCCGAGGATAGTGCTGGGAAATATCAGCCTGACCTGAGGATAGTGCTGGGAAATATCGGCCTGACCTGAGGATAGTGCTGGGAAATATCAGCCTGACCTGAGGATAGTGCTGGGAAATATCGGCCTGACCCGAGGATAGTGCTGGGAAATATCAGCCTGACCCGAGGATAGTGCTGGGAAATATCGGCCTGACCTGAGGATAGTGCTGGGAAATATCGGCCTGACCTGAGGATACTGCTGGGAAATATCGGCCTGACCTGAGGATAGTGCTGGGAAATATCGGCCCGCGGGTCAAGTTCAGGCTCGGGCAGAGAATCTAAACTCCAGACTGGATCTGCAGACAGAGTGAGATTAAAACACACTTCCGGGTCTTCAGTGCGGCACGCCCATCAAAACCCAGCGTTTCTTCATAGAGCCTCAAAACCAGGGCAGAATATTGACTATTACTCATTCATTATGATGTTTGTGAATGTAAAAACCACGTGAACATCATTAGTTGACCTCAGACAACAGGATAAAAAATTAAAAAAGGCAGTTCATGACCTCTTTAATACTGCGTGTTCACATGGACACTTTAGTTGTATCTAGTCCTCCACTAACCCAGTCTCTATCCGTCACAATCTGGCCCATGTCAAACTCGCTCATATCCTTACGCTTGCCCATTTTTCCTGCTTCTAACACATCAACTCTGAGGACAATATGTTCACTTGCTGCCTAATATATCCCACCCACTAACAGGAGATGAAGCGCTGAAAGCTTCATGTTTTCTGGCAGTGTCTGAGGATTAGCTCTCCATGTGCAGATCCACATCTGAAAGACTGGTGATATCGGCTCCAGATCCCAGCGCTCTGTGTTTGTGTGGGATTCACTGCTTCTGCTTCTGCAAAGTGAGACAGGAAGAGCTGTGAACAGAGACAGGTGACCTCTGACCTCATCAGCAGCAGACCGTGTCTGGGGTCATGGACTCCTGACCTCAGCTTCAGTTAATAAACCTGCGCATTAACCCGAGTGTTCAAGAGTCTGGTTAAGCAGTTGTTTTACACTCTTCATGAGAGACAACAGACAGAGTTTACACTGATCATCTCGACACCACATTCATTCATATGGATCAGCAGAACAATAAAACCATCAAGTATGATTTGGGGAAACAAAAACTGAAGCTGAACTGACCCCTCGAGCATTGTTTTAAAGGAAACTGTTTTAGATCTCGCAATTCTGCCTTTATTGCTCCAACTCTGTGTCCTGGTCCCACCAGACTCTCCACACTTCATCTGTTCAGCGAGTCTCGCTCTCCATTGACCAGCGTTTACTTCCTTGAAGGCGGGAACTCTTGCAGTTTAAAACTATTGGATCTGCCCAGAGCCGCTCTGGATCCGCCATTACCAATCGCTAACGTTTAGCCGTGACGTATGTCGTCTCTAACTAGCGCATGACATCAGCGTTATCGTTCTCAGCCTCTGTTCACTGATTGGACCAGAGAAAACATAACGCAATCCCAGACGTCCTGAAGGAAAAGTGCGAAGGAGGCGGAGCCAGGCTAACAATTCTCAATATAATATTGAACGGTTCGGTACGGCCTTCACAGTTCAATATGCGCTTGTGAATTGCATTTTTTTTGGCTTTGCAATTAATTAATAATTTTTATGTCTCTTAGTTTATCTCTCAGACACGAATAGACATTCTGCGGCACGATTCAGGCGAATGACACGCCGTGAATTGACACGTGATTCGCGCAAGTTGAAAAATCTGGTGGATATTCGCACCGCGTTAACCAATCAGGGGCTTGCTCTAGTAGTGACAACCATAGATATACATAATAAAGGCTAGATGTCTTGTCCGCTGCTGGCCAATGGAGGTGGACGTCTGCTCCTGGCGGCCATCTTGTCTCAGTCACTCCTAACATTGTGTTTTAATGGTGCATGTACTTTATAAATAACCATAACTTGCTAAATTTTCTACCGATTTTCAAACTGTTTGGTTTGTTATAAACATCAGAGATGTTAGTTATGACACTGCATACTTATGAATAATTTGTTCAAGCATCCAGAATTATAGCCACGTTAATAACGTTTGTAAGAAACCAAACCATTTGTAAATCCGTCCAGATGTCAGCGAGATAAGAGTATTTGTGTTCAGATCACTCGCCTCACATCAGGAGCCAGAAAGCTCGCCTGTGACAAGATGGCCGCCGGTGACGACGTTAGAGACTCCGCCGTAAGACATCTAGCCTTTATTATGTATATCTATGGTGACAACACTGAGGACAGAATCATATGTGGATACCCGGAGCTGTCGACACATCTTCATACTTTATAGAAACAGAATAAAAGGATCTTGGAAGAAAGTGAGTGAGGAGGTGGGACAGTCTGGAGAGTAGTAGAAAGCGCTCTTTACTCAGTTTGAGCTCTACATAGAGTGATTTCAGGGCGATTGGGACACTTTCTGCCATTGAGATGACTTGGAGAATGTGTCCCAATCCCCCTGAATTCACCCTATTGAGACAAGCTAGCTAAAGCGGCACATTGAGCTTATTCACCCTATTGAGACTACAAGCTAGCTAAAGCGGCACATTGAGCTTATTCACCCTATTGAGACTACAAGCTAGCTAAAGCGGCACATTGAGCTTATTCACCCTATTGAGACTACAAGCTAGCTAAAGCGGCACATTGAGCTTATTCGCCCTATTGAGTCTACAAGCTAGCTAAAGCGGCACATTGAGCTTATTCACCCTATTGAGACTACAAGCTAGCTAAAGCGGCACATTGAGCTTATTCACCCTATCGAGACTACAAGCTAGCTAAAGCGGCACATTGAGCTTATTCACCCTATTGAGACTACAAGCTAGCTAAAGCGGCACATTGAGCTTATTCACCCTATTGAGACTACAAGCTAGCTAAAGCGGCACATTGAGCTTATTCACCCTATTGAGACTACAAGCTAGCTAAAGCGGCACATTGAGCTTATTCGCCCTATTGAGTCTACAAGCTAGCTAAAGCGGCACATTGAGCTTATTCACCCTATTGAGACTACAAGCTAGCTAAAGCGGCACATTGAGCTTATTCACCCTATCGAGACTACAAGCTAGCTAAAGCGGCACATTGAGCTTATTCACCCTATTGAGACTACAAGCTAGCTAAAGCGGCACATTGAGCTTATTCACCCTATTGAGACTACAAGCTAGCTAAAGCGGCACATTGAGCTTATTCACCCTATTGAGACTACAAGCTAGCTAAAGCGGCACATTGAGCTTATTCGCCCTATTGAGTCTACAAGCTAGCTAAAGCCGCACATTGAGCTTATTCACCCTATCGAGACTACAAGCTAGCTAAAGCGGCACATTGAGCTTATTCACCCTATTGAGACTACAAGCTAGCTAAAGCGGCACATTGAGCTTATTCACCCTATCGAGACTACAAGCTAGCTAAAGCGGCACATTGAGCTTATTCACCCTATTGAGACTACAAGCTAGCTAAAGCGGCACATTGAGCTTATTCACCCTATTGAGACTACAAGCTAGCTAAAGCGGCACATTGAGCTTATTCACCCTATCGAGACTACAAGCTAGCTAAAGCGGCACATTGAGCTTATTCACCCTATTGAGACTACAAGCTAGCTAAAGCGGCACATTGAGCTTATTCACCCTATTGAGACTACAAGCTAGCTAAAGCGGCACATTGAGCTTATTCACCCTATTGAGACTACAAGCTAGCTAAAGCGGCACATTGAGCTTATTCACCCTATTGAGACTACAAGCTAGCTAAAGCGGCACATTGAGCTTATTCACCCTATTGAGACTACAAGCTAGCTAAAGCCGCACATTGAGCTTATTCACCCTATCGAGACTACAAGCTAGCTAAAGCCGCACATTGAGCTTATTCACCCTATTGAGACTACAAGCTAGCTAAAGCGGCACATTGAGCTTATTCACCCTATTGAGACTACAAGCTAGCTAAAGCGGCACATTGAGCTTATTCACCCTATCGAGACTACAAGCTAGCTAAAGCCGCACATTGAGCTTATTCACCCTATCGAGACTACAAGCTAGCTAAAGCGGCACATTGAGCTTATTCACCCTATTGAGACTACAAGCTAGCTAAAGCGGCACATTGAGCTTATTCACCCTATTGAGACTACAAGCTAGCTAAAGCGGCACATTGAGCTTATTCACCCTATCAAGACTACAAGCTAGCTAAAGCCGCACATTGAGCTTATTCACCCTATTGAGACTACAAGCTAGCTAAAGCGGCACATTGAGCTTATTCACCCTATTGAGACTACAAGCTAGCTAAAGCGGCACATTGAGCTTATTCACCCTATTGAGACTACAAGCTAGCTAAAGCGGCACATTGAGCTTATTCACCCTATTGAGACTACAAGCTAGCTAAAGCGGCACATTGAGCTTATTCACCCTATCGAGACTACAAGCTAGCTAAAGCGGCACATTGAGCTTATTCACCCTATTGAGACTACAAGCTAGCTAAAGCCGCACATTGAGCTTATTCACCCTATTGAGACTACAAGCTAGCTAAAGCGGCACATTGAGCTTATTCACCCTATCAAGACTACAAGCTAGCTAAAGCCGCACATTGAGCTTATTCACCCTATTGAGACTACAAGCTAGCTAAAGCCGCACATTGAGCTTATTCACCCTATTGAGACTACAAGCTAGCTAAAGCCGCACATTGAGCTTATTCACCCTATTGAGACTACAAGCTAGCTAAAGCGGCACATTGAGCTTATTCACCCTATTGAGACTACAAGCTAGCTAAAGCCGCACATTGAGCTTATTCACCCTATTGAGACTACAAGCTAGCTAAAGCGGCACATTGAGCTTATTCACCCTATTGAGACTACAAGCTAGCTAAAGCCGCACATTGAGCTTATTCACCCTATTGAGACTACAAGCTAGCTAAAGCGGCACATTGAGCTTATTCACCCTATTGAGACTACAAGCTAGCTAAAGCGGCACATTGAGCTTATTCACCCTATTGAGACTACAAGCTAGCTAAAGCGGCACATTGAGCTTATTCACCCTATTGAGACTACAAGCTAGCTAAAGCCGCACATTGAGCTTATTCACCCTATTGAGACTACAAGCTAGCTAAAGCGGCACATTGAGCTTATTCACCCTATTGAGACTACAAGCTAGCTAAAGCCGCACATTGAGCTTATTCACCCTATTGAGACTACAAGCTAGCTAAAGCCGCACATTGAGCTTATTCACCCTATTGAGACTACAAGCTAGCTAAAGCGGCACATTGAGCTTATTCACCCTATCGAGACTACAAGCTAGCTAAAGCGGCACATTGAGCTTATTCACCCTATCGAGACTACAAGCTAGCTAAAGCGGCACATTGAGCTTATTCACCCTATCGAGACTACAAGCTAGCTAAAGCGGCACATTGAGCTTATTCACCCTATTGAGACTACAAGCTAGCTAAAGCGGCACATTGAGCTTATTCACCCTATTGAGACTACAAGCTAGCTAAAGCCGCACATTGAGCTTATTCACCCTATTGAGACTACAAGCTAGCTAAAGCGGCACATTGAGCTTATTCACCCTATTGAGACTACAAGCTAGCTAAAGCGGCACATTGAGCTTATTCACCCTATTGAGACTACAAGCTAGCTAAAGCCGCACATTGAGCTTATTCACCCTATTGAGACTACAAGCTAGCTAAAGCCGCACATTGAGCTTATTCACCCTATTGAGACTACAAGCTAGCTAAAGCCGCACATTGAGCTTATTCACCCTATTGAGACTACAAGCTAGCTAAAGCGGCACATTGAGCTTATTCACCCTATTGAGACTACAAGCTAGCTAAAGCGGCACATTGAGCTTATTCACCCTATTGAGACTACAAGCTAGCTAAAGCCGCACATTGAGCTTATTCACCCTATTGAGACTACAAGCTAGCTAAAGCCGCACATTGAGCTTATTCACCCTATTGAGACTACAAGCTAGCTAAAGCGGCACATTGAGCTTATTCACCCTATTGAGACTACAAGCTAGCTAAAGCGGCACATTGAGCTTATTCACCCTATCGAGACTACAAGCTAGCTAAAGCCGCACATTGAGCTTATTCACCCTATTGAGACTACAAGCTAGCTAAAGCGGCACATTGAGCTTATTCACCCTATCGAGACTACAAGCTAGCTAAAGCGGCACATTGAGCTTATTCACCCTATCGAGACTACAAGCTAGCTAAAGCGGCACATTGAGCTTATTCACCCTATTGAGACTACAAGCTAGCTAAAGCCGCACATTGAGCTTATTCACCCTATTGAGACTACAAGCTAGCTAAAGCCGCACATTGAGCTTATTCACCCTATTGAGACTACAAGCTAGCTAAAGCGGCACATTGAGCTTATTCACCCTATTGAGACTACAAGCTAGCTAAAGCCGCACATTGAGCTTATTCACCCTATCGAGACTACAAGCTAGCTAAAGCGGCACATTGAGCTTATTCACCCTATTGAGACTACAAGCTAGCTAAAGCCGCACATTGAGCTTATTCACCCTATTGAGACTACAAGCTAGCTAAAGCGGCACATTGAGCTTATTCACCCTATTGAGACTACAAGCTAGCTAAAGCCGCACATTGAGCTTATTCACCCTATCGAGACTACAAGCTAGCTAAAGCCGCACATTGAGCTTATTCACCCTATTGAGACTACAAGCTAGCTAAAGCGGCACATTGAGCTTATTCGCCCTATTGAGACTACAAGCTAGCTAAAGCCGCACATTGAGCTTATTCACCCTATTGAGACTACAAGCTAGCTAAAGCGGCACATTGAGCTTATTCACCCTATTGAGACTACAAGCTAGCTAAAGCGGCACATTGAGCTTATTCACCCTATTGAGACTACAAGCTAGCTAAAGCCGCACATTGAGCTTATTCACCCTATCGAGACTACAAGCTAGCTAAAGCGGCACATTGAGCTTATTCACCCTATTGAGACTACAAGCTAGCTAAAGCCGCACATTGAGCTTATTCACCCTATTGAGACTACAAGCTAGCTAAAGCGGCACATTGAGCTTATTCACCCTATTGAGACTACAAGCTAGCTAAAGCCGCACATTGAGCTTATTCACCCTATCGAGACTACAAGCTAGCTAAAGCGGCACATTGAGCTTATTCACCCTATTGAGACTACAAGCTAGCTAAAGCGGCACATTGAGCTTATTCGCCCTATTGAGACTACAAGCTAGCTAAAGCGGCACATTGAGCTTATTCACCCTATTGAGACTACAAGCTAGCTAAAGCGGCACATTGAGCTTATTCGCCCTATTGAGTCTACAAGCTAGCTAAAGCGGCACATTGAGCTTATTCACCCTATCGAGACTACAAGCTAGCTAAAGCCGCACATTGAGCTTATTCACCCTATTGAGACTACAAGCTAGCTAAAGCGGCACATTGAGCTTATTCACCCTATTGAGACTACAAGCTAGCTAAAGCGGCACATTGAGCTTATTCACCCTATCGAGACTACAAGCTAGCTAAAGCGGCACATTGAGCTTATTCACCCTATTGAGACTACAAGCTAGCTAAAGCGGCACATTGAGCTTATTCACCCTATCGAGACTACAAGCTAGCTAAAGCGGCACATTGAGCTTATTCACCCTATTGAGACTACAAGCTAGCTAAAGCGGCACATTGAGCTTATTCACCCTATTGAGACTACAAGCTAGCTAAAGCGGCACATTGAGCTTATTCACCCTATCGAGACTACAAGCTAGCTAAAGCCGCACATTGAGCTTATTCACCCTATTGAGACTACAAGCTAGCTAAAGCCGCACATTGAGCTTATTCACCCTATTGAGACTACAAGCTAGCTAAAGCCGCACATTGAGCTTATTCACCCTATCGAGACTACAAGCTAGCTAAAGCGGCACATTGAGCTAATTCACCCTATTGAGACTACAAGCTAGCTAAAGCGGCACATTGAGCTTATTCACCCTATTGAGACTACAAGCTAGCTAAAGCCGCACATTGAGCTTATTCACCCTATTGAGACTACAAGCTAGCTAAAGCGGCACATTGAGCTTATTCACCCTATTGAGACTACAAGCTAGCTAAAGCCGCACATTGAGCTTATTCACCCTATTGAGACTACAAGCTAGCTAAAGCGGCACATTGAGCTTATTCACCCTATTGAGACTACAAGCTAGCTAAAGCCGCACATTGAGCTTATTCACCCTATTGAGACTACAAGCTAGCTAAAGCCGCACATTGAGCTTATTCACCCTATTGAGACTACAAGCTAGCTAAAGCGGCACATTGAGCTTATTCACCCTATAGAGACTACAAGCTAGCTAAAGCGGCACATTGAGCTTATTCACCCTATTGAGACTACAAGCTAGCTAAAGCGGCACATTGAGCTTATTCACCCTATTGAGACTACAAGCTAGCTAAAGCCGCACATTGAGCTTATTCACCCTATTGAGACTACAAGCTAGCTAAAGCCGCACATTGAGCTTATTCACCCTATTGAGACTACAAGCTAGCTAAAGCCGCACATTGAGCTTATTCACCCTATTGAGACTACAAGCTAGCTAAAGCGGCACATTGAGCTTATTCACCCTATTGAGACTACAAGCTAGCTAAAGCCGCACATTGAGCTTATTCACCCTATTGAGACTACAAGCTAGCTAAAGCCGCACATTGAGCTTATTCACCCTATTGAGACTACAAGCTAGCTAAAGCCGCACATTGAGCTTATTCACCCTATTGAGACTACAAGCTAGCTAAAGCGGCACATTGAGCTTATTCACCCTATCGAGACTACAAGCTAGCTAAAGCGGCACATTGAGCTTATTCACCCTATTGAGACTACAAGCTAGCTAAAGCCGCACATTGAGCTTATTCACCCTATTGAGACTACAAGCTAGCTAAAGCGGCACATTGAGCTAATTCACCCTATTGAGACTACAAGCTAGCTAAAGCCGCACATTGAGCTTATTCACCCTATTGAGACTACAAGCTAGCTAAAGCGGCACATTGAGCTTATTCACCCTATTGAGACTACAAGCTAGCTAAAGCCGCACATTGAGCTTATTCACCCTATCGAGACTACAAGCTAGCTAAAGCGGCACATTGAGCTTATTCACCCTATCAAGACTACAAGCTAGCTAAAGCCGCACATTGAGCTTATTCACCCTATTGAGACTACAAGCTAGCTAAAGCGGCACATTGAGCTTATTCTCCCTATCGAGACTACAAGCTAGCTAAAGCGGCACATTGAGCTTATTCACCCTATCAAGACTACAAGCTAGCTAAAGCGGCACATTGAGCTTATTCACCCTATCGAGACTACAAGCTAGCTAAAGCGGCACATTGAGCTTATTCACCCTATCAAGACTACAAGCTAGCTAAAGCCGCACATTGAGCTTATTCACCCTATCGAGATTACAAGCTAGCTAAAGCCGCACATTGAGCTTATTCACCCTATCGAGACTACAAGCTAGCTAAAGCCGCACATTGAGCTTATTCACCCTATTGAGACTACAAGCTAGCTAAAGCCGCACATTGAGCTTATTCACCCTATCGAGATTACAAGCTAGCTAAAGCGGCACATTGAGCTTATTCACCCTATTGAGACTACAAGCTAGCTAAAGCCGCACATTGAGCTTATTCACCCTATTGAGACTACAAGCTAGCTAAAGCAGCACATTGAGCTAATTCACCCTATCGAGACTACAAGCTAGCTAAAGCCGCACATTGAGCTTATTCACCCTATTGAGATTACAAGCTAGCTAAAGCAGCACATTGAGCTTATTCACCCTATCGAGACTACAAGCTAGCTAAAGCAGCACATTGAGCTTATTCACCCTATCGAGACTACAAGCTAGCTAAAGCGGCACATTGAGCTTATTCACCCTATCGAGACTACAAGCTAGCTAAAGCAGCACATTGAGCTTATTCACCCTATCGAGACTACAAGCTAGCTAAAGCAGCACATTGAGCTTATTCACCCTATCGAGACTACAAGCTAGCTAAAGCGGCACATTGAGCTTATTCACCCTATTGAGACTACAAGCTAGCTAAAGCGGCACATTGAGCTTATTCACCCTATTGAGACTACAAGCTAGCTAAAGCGGCACATTGAGCTTATTCACCCTATCGAGACTACAAGCTAGCTAAAGCAGCACATTGAGCTTATTCACCCTATCGAGACTACAAGCTAGCTAAAGCGGCACATTGAGCTTATTCACCCTATTGAGACTACAAGCTAGCTAAAGCAGCACATTGAGCTTATTCACCCTATCGAGACTACAAGCTAGCTAAAGCGGCACATTGAGCTTATTCAC
This sequence comes from Gobio gobio, assembly GCF_949357685.1. NCBI lineage: Eukaryota > Metazoa > Chordata > Actinopteri > Cypriniformes > Gobionidae > Gobio > Gobio gobio. The sequence goes on along the minus strand of NC_137112.1, from coordinate 50,445,373 downwards.
CCTATTGAGACTACAAGCTAGCTAAAGCCGCACATTGAGCTTATTCACCCTATTTTAAAACAATCCATGTCAGCCATTTCACAACGAGACGAGCCGCTGGCAGAAGCTCCTCCCATGACGAGAATGAAGCGAGAAATGTTCAAACGTCCGACTACATGCGATTTATAGGCTTCATTCGCTTCTAGTGTGAACGCAGCATTATATTCACAGAACACTACAGTTATTCCCACGAATCACCAAGTTTATTATTTGCATGCGTTTTAAAGCCTTGCCGGTTAAACATTTCATTGGCTCATGCAGTGTTTTATCATGAGCTGAGCGCTAAACGCCTGTCAAACACGTGATTAGTCTCACTGCGCTAATACTGTCACACACACAACATAAACACAGTCGTCATGTCTAAAGTCAGATCGGTGTGTGTCTGTATATTAGATGCGTGCAGGTCTTAAAGTGACAGTAGCGCAGTCTGAACTCGCCTGTTCTTAAAGGGACAGTTCACTCTAAAATGTCATCATTATTTCCTCAGTCTAATGTTGATCATAACCTGTATTCATCTCTCCTGTTCAACACAGACCATTGACTTCCACATTATTATTTCCTACAATGGGGACCAGCAACTGTTTGGTTTCCATTCTTCAAAATATATTTTCCAACAGAAGAAAGAACTTTATTCAGGTTTAAAACAACTTGAGCATGAGTTGATGACAGATCTTTCATTTTTGAGTGAACTATTCCATATTTATTGTATTTCTGACAATTTCTCATAATTCTGACTATATTTCTCATAATTCTGACCATATTTATTGTATTTGTGACTATTTTTCGCTACATTTCTGACTATATTTATTACATTTTTGACTATATTTATTACATTTCTGACTATATTTATTGTATTTCTGAACATTTCTTATAATTCTGACTATATTTATTGTATTTCTGAAAATTTCTCATAATTCTGACTGTATTTATTGTATTTGTGACTATTTTTCGCTACATTTCTGACTATATTTATTACATTTCTTACTATATTTATTGTATTTCTGAACATTTCTTATAATTCTGACTATATTTATTGCATTTCTGACCATTTATTGTAATTCTGAATATATTTCTCATATTCTGACTATTTATTGTATTTCTGACTATATTTATTGTATTTCTGACCATTCCTTGTAATTCTGACTATATTTCTCATAATTCTGACTATATTTATTGTATTTGTGACTATTTTTCGCTACATTTCTGACTATATTTATTACATTTCTGACTATATTTATTGTATTTCTGAACATTTCTTATAATTCTGACTATATTTATTGTATTTCTGACTATATTTATTACATTTCTGACTATATTTATTGTATTTCTGACCGTTCCTTGTAATTCTGACTATATTTCTCATAATTCTGACTATATTTCTCATAATTCTGACTATATTTATTGTATTTCTGACTATTTTTCGCTACATTTCTGACTATATTGATTGTATTTCTGAACATTTCTTATAATTCTGACTATATTTATTGTATTTCTGACTATATTGATTGTATTTCTGAACATTTCTTATAATTCTGACTATATTTATTGTATTTCTGACTATATTTATTGTATTTCTGACCATTTCTTGTAATTCTGACTATATTTCTCATAATTCTGACTATTTATTGCATTTCTGACCATTTATTGTAATTCTGACTATATTTCTCATAATTCTGACTATTTATTGCATTTCTGACCATTTATTGTAATTCTGACTATATTTCTCATAATTCTGACTATATTTCTCATAATTCTGACTATATTTCTCATAATTCTGACTATATTTATTGCATTTCTAGACCATTCCTTGTAATTCTGACTATATTTCTTGTAATTCTGACTATATTTCTCATAATTCTGACTATATTTATTGTATTTGTGACTATTTTTCGCTACATTTCTGACTATATTTATTACATTTCTGACTATATTTATTGTATTTCTGAAAATTTCTTATAATTCTGACTATATTTATTGTATTTCTGACCATTCCTTGTAATTCTGACTATATTTCTTGTAATTCTGACTATATTTCTCATAATTCTGACTATATTTCTCATAATTCTGACTATATTTATTGTATTTCTGACTATATTTATTGTATTTCTGACCATTTCTTGTAATTCTGACTATATTTATTGTATTTCTGACTATATTTATTGTATTTCTGATCATTTCTTGTAATTCTGACTATTTCTCTCATAATTCTGACTATATTTCTCATAATTCTGACTATATTTCTCATAATTCTGACTATATTTATTGTATTTGTGACTATTTTTCGCTACATTTCTGACTATATTTATTACATTTCTGACTATATTTATTGTATTTCTGAACATTTCTTATAATTCTGACTATATTTATTGTATTTCTGACTATATTTATTGCATTTCTGACCATTCCTTGTAATTCTGACTATATTTCTTGTAATTCTGACTATATTTCTCATAATTCTGACTATATTTATTGTATTTCTGACTATATTTATTGTATTTCTGACTATATTTATTGCATTTCTGACCATTCCTTGTAATTCTGACTATATTTCTTGTAATTCTGACTATATTTCTCATAATTCTGACTATATTTATTGTATTTCTGACTATATTTATTGTATTTCTGACCATTTCTTGTAATTCTGACTATATTTATTGTATTTCTGACTATATTTATTGTATTTCTGATCATTTCTTGTAATTCTGACTATTTCTCTCATAATTCTGACTATATTTATTGCATTTCTGACTATATTTCCCATAATTCTGACTATATTCATTGCATTTCTGACTATATTTCTGGCATTTCTTTATCCAGACACCCAAAAGAACTGTAATATGTTGAGCTGTAATATTTTCTCCTCCAGCAACTATTACCCAAATGTAAGGTACAATTTCACGCTTAAATGAAAGTACATGAAGTACATTAAAGCCCAATCCATCAGAAACTTGATGTGTCAGTCGGGGTTAAAGGGTAAATCTGTAGATGTTTAAAAGGGCCGATCTCTGACCTGCTGTCTAACGGAGCTCTAGAGCGGCCATCTTTCACACTCATTCTGTGGTCTATCAGTGACTCTGCTTCCTCATCTGATTGGTTCCTCGCCACTGTGGCTAACACACTTTAGATCAGCTGATGCTCAGTGTAATGTTTACATTGAGCCGGACTGGAGGTCAGTAAACTAACGCAGACCGATGATGCGTTTCCTGTGTGGAGCTCTAGATAAACACGACTAGAGTGAGGAAGAGGAAGCCGAGCGGGGATCGCTTCAGCAATCGGTGTCATCACATGCTTCAGAAACCATCTGTGTCTGAAATTACCCACAAGGCAACAGGAAACCAGTGGGCGGGGGGAGGAAGTCTCAGAGACAGCCATGAGGGCCGTTCTCCTAAAGAAAAGGAGAGAACAAGAGGGAAAAATACACAATCTTATCATTCTGACTATATTTCTCATCATTCTGTCTATATTTCTCATCATTCTGACAATTTTTCTTGTATTTCTGATAATTTTTCGCTAATTTGCTGACCATTTCTCATAATTCTGACTATATTTATTGTATTTCTGACTATATTTCTCATAATTCTGACTATCCATCCATCCATCCATCCATCTTCTTCCGCTTTATCCAGGGCCGGGTCGCGGGAGCAACAGTCTAAGCAGAGATGCCCAGACTTCCCTCTCTCTAGCCCTTCCTCCAGCTCTCCCGGGGGTCCAGGAGGCATCCGGAACAGATGCCCGAGCCACCTCAGCTGACCCCTCTCGATGTGGAGGAGCAGCGGCTCTACTCCGAGTTCCTCCCGAGTGACTGAGCTCCTCACCCTATCTCTAAGGGAGCGCCCAGCCACCCTGCGGAGAAAGCTCATTTCGGCCGCCTGTATCCGGGATCTTGTCCTTTCGGTCATGACCCAAAGCTCATGACCATAGGTGAGAGTAGGAACGTAGATTGACCGGTAAATCGAGAGCTTCGCCTTCAACTTAGCTCTTTCTTCACCACAACAGACCCGTACATCGACCGCATTACTGCAGAAGCTGCACCGATCCGTCTGTCAATCTCCCGTTCCATCCTCCCCTCACTCGTGAACAAGACCCTGAGACACCTGAACTCCTCCACTTGGGGCAGGAACTCTCCACCAACCTGAAGTGGGCAAGCCACCCTTTTCCGACTGAGGACCATGGCCTCGGATTTGGAGGTGCTGATCCCCATCCCAGCCGCTTCACACTCGGCTGCAAACCGTCCCAGTGCTGAAGGTCCTGGTTAGAAGGGGCCAACACGACAACGTCATCCGCAAAGAGCAGAGACGAAACTGTGTGGTCCCCAAACCTGACACCCTCCGGCCCTTGGCTGCGCCTAGAAATTCTGTCCATAAAAATTATGAACAGAACCGGCGACAAAGGGCAGCCCTGCCGGAGTCCAACATGCACCGGGAACAAGTCTGACTTACTGCCGGCAATGCGGACCAAACTCCTGCTTCAGTCATACAGGGACCGAACAGCCCTCAGCCGGACCCCGGACCCCATATTCCCCCAGCAACCTCCACAGGACGCCGCGAGGGACACAGTCGAATGCCTTCTCCAAATCCACAAAACACATGTGGACTGGTTGGGCAAACTCCCATGAACCCTCCAGCACCCTGTAGAGGGTATAGAGCTGGTCCAGTGTTCCACGACCAGGACGAAAACCAGACTGTTCCTCCTGAATCCGAGGTTCCACTATCGGCCGAATTCTCCTCTCCAGTACCCTGGCATAGACTTTCCCGGGGAGGCTGAGAAGTGTGATCCCCCTATAGTTGGAACACACTCTCTGATCCCCCGTCTTGAAAAGCGGGACCACCAGCCCGGTTCTGCCAGTCCAGAGGCACTGTCCCCGACCGCCATGCGATGCTGCAGAGGCGTGTCAGCCAAGAACAGCCCCACAACATCCAGAGACTTGAGGTACTCAGGGCGGATCTCATCAGACCCCGGGGCCACTGAGGAGTTTCTTGACCACCTCGGTGACTTCAGCCCGGGTGATGGACGAGTCCACCTCTGAGTCCCCAGCCTCTGCTTCCTCAATGGAAGACGTGACGGCGGGATTGAGGAGATCCTCGAAGTATTCCTTCCACCGGCCGATGATATCCCCAGTTGAGGTCAACAGCCGCCCATCGCCACTGTAGACAGTGTTGGTAGGCACTGCTTCCCCCTCATGAGGCGTCCAACGGTTCACCAGAATCTCTTCGAGGCCGACCGATAGTCTTTCTCCATGGCCTCACCAAACTCCTCCCAGGCCTGATTTTTTTGCCTCCACGACCACCCGGGCTGCAGATCCGCTTGGCCTGCCGGTACCGGTCAGCTCCAGGAGAACATGGTCCACTCGGACTCAATATCTCCAGCCTCCCTCGGGATCTGGTCAAAGCTCTGCCAAACGTTCCCAGCAGATCCTCACAGTACGCTTGGGTCTGTCCATCTTCCTCTCCGCCATCAGATCCAACACACCACCAGGTGAGAGCTCCGCCCCTCTCTTCACCCCAGGTGAGAGCTCCGCCCCTCTCAGATCAGGGGGGCCGTTCCTCCTAATCACACCCTCCAGGAGTCTCTAGGTGTGTTCGACATCGGCTGCGGCTGGATGCACCTGATCGGCGAGAGTAGCCGCGTGCAGGCGGGGAGGAGCTGCAAACACAGACGTGAAGTCGGACACTTTCTGCTTCCCGCGGTGACGCTTGCGCTGTGTTTGCACACTTTATCAGCTGAAGTGAAATAAATGCAATATTTGGCAATACACAGATGTTTCAGAGACATTATTGTCATGTAATACTTTATGCACTGCTTAATACAGCGTGTGTTTTTACAAGAATAAAGTTCAACATATAAGCCTACACTATCAATGAAGTGGGGTCTATGTTTTTAATCAGTTATATTTTGATAAACATGACAATATAACATCGCGACTACATGAAAGGAGGTTTTACTGTTATAAAAAACAGATTTGTGCGCATTAGTGGAGCTGAAGGTTTTAGAATAAACACGAAACACACGTGATCGCTGTCATGCGGTGAATCTGGCCAATCGTGGAACGGCTGTGTCGTCATCAGAGCCCCTGCAGCCTCGAGCAGCTGCTTTGGAGAAACTGCACCGGCTGTAATCGCCGGCTGCTCTCGAATCGCTCTCGCGGCACTTTGTTGACATGCGTCACTGTCACGTGGCGTCGGCGCTGCCTCAAGTCGGACAAAATTTCTAACCGGCATGCACTGCTTCAAGTCAGCCGCCGATCGGTCTGCGCATCGCTGGGTGAAGTCGAACAAGCCTTCTGTCACTGCCCACAGGGGTGTTGAAGTCCCCCAGTAGAACGACGGGTCTCCAGCCGGAGCACTTTCCAGAACCCTCCCAGGGACCCCAGAGGGCCGGGTTCTCCGCTCTGCCATTCGGCCCCTGGCACACACTACAGTGAGAGACCTGTGCCGAAGCCGCAGGGAAGCGACCCTTTCGTTCTTTTCTCTCTGGAGGAGTGTGGTTCCGGAGCCCAAGCCGTGTGTAGAGGTGAGCCCGACGATCTCTAGTCGGAACCTCTCAACCTCAGGCTCCTCCCCCCAGTGAGGGGACATTCCTCATCCCTAAAGCCAGTCCCCGTGTCCAGGGCTTGTCTAGGCTCCTGCCTTCGACTGCTGCCGGATTCTCTCTGCACCGGCCCCTTACGGCCCCTCCTGTGAGTGGTGGGCCCGCGGCGCTCCTTTGGGCTGAGCCCGGCCGGACCCCGTGGGGGAAGGTCCAGCCACCAGGAGCTCTTACGGGCCCCAACCCCAGGCCTGGCCCCGGCTGCACCGCACTGGGGGACGTCTCGCTCCTCGTGGTTCTGCTCTTCATAAGGGTCAGTGAACTGCTCTTAGTCTGACCCTCACCTAGGCCCGGTTTGCCCTGGGAGACCCTATGAGGGCCATATAGCCCAGCTCCTGGGGCCCATCAGGGACTCAAACACCTCCACCACCGAGTAATTCTGACTATATTTCTCATAATTCTGACTATATTTATTGTATTTCTGACTATTTTTCGCTACATTTCTGACCATTTCTCATAATTCTGACTATATTTCTGGCATTTCTTTATCCAGACACCCAAAAGAACTGTAATATGTTGAGCTGTAATATTTTCTCCTTTCAGCAGCTATTACTATTACTGCTATTACTCTCTCTCTCTCTCAGAGATGAATGAACACGCCCACACTGGATAACCAAAAAAATAATTCAATATTTATTTGCAGTACAAACAAGTCTTGTATTGGTTTTCATAGACTATACAATACATCGGACAGTTGATATCCTTCATAAAGCAGAAACTGCCCGGTTCCCCAGCCCAGTATTACACACACACACACACACACACACACACACACACACACACACACACACACACACACACACACACACACACACACACACACACACACACACACACATATATATATATATATATAGAGATTGTATCTTTAAAAAATGTATACAGCACATATAAAACAGCTCAGCCGTCTGAAGCTGGGACACGATGCCCACACAGGCAAATAAAAATCCCTGAAAAATCCCTCAGTGAGGTAAGAAACACACACATCATCAGCCGCTGGGACACACACACACACACACA
>NC_137112.1:50412729-50427729 GCF_949357685.1 Gobio gobio | reverse complement strand
ATATTTTTCAAATAATTCTCTCTTTGTAAACTTTGTTCAATGCATGCGAGATTGCGAGTGCTGCCGTATGTTTGAATATGACCAGTCGTTTTCGCCGTCATCACCCAGGTTTAGTGCCAGAAGACGCGAATGAGAAGCCGCGCGCGCTGTGAGGAAATGTGTCTCTGTGCGCTCATCCGAGAGCGCGCACACGTCTCTCAGCGCGCAAATATTGAGTTCTCTTTCAAGTCTTGCTCTTGAACGGACAAACTCACACAAAACGTATGTCAACATGTCCATCTTGATGAGTATCCTAGCAGACATAGTCTGAATATGCCTTAAGTGAACTTTATACAGTCGATAAAGACGACGCATATCCAATCATTAGGTCTTAAAGGGGCAGTATCATTAGGTCTTAAAGGGGCAGTATCATTAGGTCTTAAAGGGGCAGTATCATTAGGTCTTAAAGGGGCAGTATCATTAGGTCTTAAAGGGGCAGTATCATTAGGTCTTAAAGGGGCAGTATCATTAGGTCTTAAAGGGGCAGTATCATTAGGTCTTAAAGGGGCAGTATCATTAGGTCTTAAAGGGGCAGTATCATTAGGTCTTAAAGGGGCAGCATCATTAGGTCTTAAAGGGGCAGTAACATTAGGTCTTAAAGGGGCAGTAACATTAGGTCTTAAAGGGGCAGTATCATTAGGTCTTAAAGGGGCAGTATCATTAGGTCTTAAAGGGGCAGCATCATTAGGTCTTAAAGGGGCAGTAACATTAGGTCTTAAAGGGGCAGTATCATTAGGTCTTAAAGGGGCAGTAACATTAGGTCTTAAAGGGGCAGTAACATTAGGTCTTAAAGGGGCAGTATCATTAGGTCTTAAAGGGGCAGTATCATCAGGTCTTAAAGGGGCAGTATCATTAGGTCTTAAAGGGGCAGTATCATTAGGTCTTAAAGGGGCAGTATCATTAGGTCTTAAAGGGGCAGTATCATTAGGTCTTAAAGGGGCAGTATCATTAGGTCTTAAAGGGGCAGTAACATTAGGTCTTAAAGGGGCAGTATCATTAGGTCTTAAAGGGGCAGTAACATTAGGTCTTAAAGGGGCAGTAACATTAGGTCTTAAAGGGGCAGTATCATTAGGTCTTAAAGGGGCAGTATCATTAGGTCTTAAAGGGGCAGCATCATTAGGTCTTAAAGGGGCAGTAACATTAGGTCTTAAAGGGGCAGTATCATTAGGTCTTAAAGGGGCAGTAACATTAGGTCTTAAAGGGGCAGTAACATTAGGTCTTAAAGGGGCAGTATCATTAGGTCTTAAAGGGGCAGTATCATCAGGTCTTAAAGGGGCAGTATCATTAGGTCTTAAAGGGGCAGTATCATTAGGTCTTAAAGGGGCAGTATCATTAGGTCTTAAAGGGGCAGTATCATTAGGTCTTAAAGGGGCAGTATCATTAGGTCTTAAAGGGGCAGTATCATTAGGTCTTAAAGGGGCAGTATCATTAGGTCTTAAAGGGGCAGTATCATTAGGTCTTAAAGGGGCAGTATCATTAGGTCTTAAAGGGGCAGTAACATTAGGTCTTAAAGGGGCAGTAACATTAGGTCTTAAAGGGGCAGTATCATTAGGTCTTAAAGGGGCAGTATCATTAGGTCTTAAAGGGGCAGTAACATTAGGTCTTAAAGGGGCAGTAACATTAGGTCTTAAAGGGGCAGTAACATTAGGTCTTAAAGGGGCAGTATCATTAGGTCTTAAAGGGGCAGTATCATTAGGTCTTAAAGGGGCAGTATCATCAGGTCTTAAAGGGGCAGTATCATTAGGTCTTAAAGGGGCAGTATCATTAGGTCTTAAAGGGGCAGTATCATTAGGTCTTAAAGGGGCAGTATCATTAGGTCTTAAAGGGGCAGTATCATTAGGTCTTAAAGGGGCAGTATCATTAGGTCTTAAAGGGGCAGTATCATTAGGTCTTAAAGGGGCAGTAGCCTTTACTGCTGTCTGTTTAATGTCAAACAACAAAAGACAAGGAAATTACTCACTGCTCTTGATTGAATAGCTTTTGTAAGTTTAATAGGATTCATTTTTAATTTATGCACTCAAATATGCAATGTTATTTTACATTTGAATCATTTCTGTACCTGAAAACTAATGTTAGACATACCTGAAAAGCATATCTAGCCGAACCATATTGTTGATCTTATTTATTTGTGGTTATCATTTTTATGTGAATACTTTTATATTTTGATTTGAATATATGTTATATTATTTATTTTAATAAAAAAGTACAACAAATGTTACAATTTCAATTGAATTGTTGAAAGGTGTATTTTTAATAAATACAACACATTCCCAAAGTCATGTGAAATAATTGTTACATAATCGTGATTTCAATATTGACCAAAATAATCGTGATTATGATTTTTTCCATAATCGAGCAGCCCTAATGTGGATACATATAACGTTATACCGCATGACTTTGCCTACCAAAACAATTGAGAAACTTCTCCAAATGTCAGACTTTTGCTTAGCTTTTGTGCTGTAAATCCCTCGTTTGAGGTTCTTTTCTACATCATCTATTGACATCTTCTCCATCATGTCGTTAGGCAACCTCGCTATCCCGCCGATTCCCGCTGTGGTTTTTTAGCCGCTCATTCCCGCCCGCAGCAAAATTCAAACCGCCCGCTCACGCGAGATTTACGTTGGGTCCCGCGGGACTCAATCCCCATGCAGCCCTAGTGCACACTTTAGAGAAGCATTTCAGTGTCTCAGACTGACACACACACACACACACACACACACGTGCTTCTAAAGGCAGAGGCATATTGTTTTTTTAACCTCTTAACAAGCGCCCCATTTTTTAGGAATTCTTTGAAAACGATATACCCAAATGAAAATGTCTGCAGCTCTTAAACCCTATGGTCTATATTCATAAACCTGGTCTTATTTTAAACTAGACACTTGAAATATTGCTACCCAAGAGTCATAATAACTCAAAGTAATATGGGAACAGAGTAATATACATGTAAATATACATGTAAGTGACTCACGTTTTTTGTTTTTTGTTTTCACTTAGGGAAAAAAATATTATAATTTAATGTTAAGAGCCTGAAAATAACTTAAATATAAAACTGAATGTCTAATCATGTCATGATTCAAATATGAGGATGATTCTCTCAGTAATGTAGCTTCTGTGAGCTTTTATGTCAAGAAAAGTCTAGGCGTCATTTCAAAAAGGCCATTTATTTCAGAACATTTGCTATTGTAAAGAGTAGTTTTTCATTCAAATAAATCTGCAATAAACTGCAATATACTACTAATTATAATGGATAAACAGTTACTGAAAAACTAAAGCAACTATTTACAGAGATTACAAAGTGTAAAAAACTCATTTAGCTGATGGGAAGCGTCTGTGAGAGACAGCGCGCTCCACTGCAGTTGCGCCATGGAGAACGTGCAGCCAGCGCGCAAACAGTATTCACCAAAGCCTACTTACGCAAACTGCGCAAGATAATGCCTTTTGATTGGTTACTAAGTCCATCAATCAAACCTTTGTTGGAAAGGCATTGGCTGGGCACCGAGTGCCTTTATCCAACGAAAACCATGGGCGCAATGATTGACAGCTCACCAAGCCTGTAAGGCACTTCCTCTATATGATGCATCCCAGAAGAGTCTCTGATTGAAGGAGAGAGACGAGGGAGGGTTTAAAATACGTGGGAGAAGCTATTCTAGCAGGGGGAGTTTGCCAGACACGGAATAGAATCGATATTTCATTGAAAATGGACATGATTGATCACGCTAACTCAAAACTCTCTTGCAAACAACGGAGGATTTTTAGTTTTTTCCCTATTTTTTCGTTGTTTTGGATTAAAAAGTGGGATGCATTTTGAAGAATGGACTCTTACACAGAGATGTATGCGGGTGTTTATTGGATTCGTCCGATCTGATCTGAACGACAGGAGATGAAAGATGAGTAACGCTGATATTATGCTAATGTTTACATGGCCGGTCCTTTAGTGTTTCATTTAACCCTTTCCTCTCTGGTGTATTTATTGCAAAAACAAGTTCAGAACATGAATCTTGAGTGTTTTAGCTTTCAAATGATGCATAGTTTGTGATAGTTGATTGAATATTTTGTATAAAACAAAAGTAAATAAAAGTACACACCCCCCCACTTCCGTCAACCCCCCCGTCCACGATCCGATGCGGGTTAACAAGTTAAATGGATAATATATTTATTAGGGCTGTCAAAAGATTAATCGCATACAAAATAAAAGTTTGTGTTTACATAATATATGTGTGTGTACTCTGTTAATTATTATTTATATATAAATACACACACAAGCATGTATATATTTAAGGAAAAAATATAATTTTTATATATAAAACATTTATATTTATATATATATATTATAGATTATATAAATGTATATATAGTATATACATGCAAATATTTCTTAAATATATACATGAATGTGTGTGTATTTATATATAAATAATAATTAACAGAGTACACACACATACACTAACCCTAACCCTAACCCTAACGAATCATCAAATGCCACATCATTAATCTGCCCTATACTCATCTAATGAAGTGTCTATCAGCTCATGGTTTGTGTGTGTATAAGAGAGAAAGAGAACATGTCAGTTTTTCATTAAGACTGAGTATCTGAGTATTGTAGAGCTTGTGGTATTAATTTCCACAAGCAGATACACATTGTCGGTTAAAAACAAGAAAGTGGCTGGTAGGGTTAGTGGACAAGTGGACAACAAAGTACATTCCATCCCTGACGGGAACCAGAGAACACACACTCATTAGTGCACACGAACCAGAGAACACACACTCATTAGTGCACAGGAACCAGAGAACACACACACTCATTAGTGCACAGGAACCAGAGAACACACACTCATTAGTGCACGGGAACCAGAGAACACACACTCATTAGTGCACATGAACCAGAGAACACACACTCATTAGTGCACATGAACCAGAGAACACACACTCATTAGTGCACATGAACCAGAGAACACACACTCATTAGTGCACATGAACCAGAGAACACACACTCATTAGTGCACATGAACCAGAGAACACACACTCATTAGTGCACATGAACCAGAGAACACACACTCATTAGTGCACATGAACCAGAGAACACACACTCATTAGTGCACATGAACCAGAGAACACACACTCATTAGTGCACATGAACCAGAGAACACACACTCATTAGTGCACAGGAACCAGAGAACACACACTCATTAGTGCACATGAACCAGAGAACACACACTCATTAGTGCACAGGAACCAGAGAACACACACACTCATTAGTGCACATGAACCAGAGAACACACACTCATTAGTGCACGGGAACCAGAGAACACACACTCATTAGTGGACATGAACCAGAGAACACACACTCATTAGTGCACAGGAACCAGAGAACACACACACTCATTAGTGCACATGAACCAGAGAACACACACTCATTAGTGCACGGGAACCAGAGAACACACACTCATTAGTGCACATGAACCAGAGAACACACACTCATTAGTGCACATGAACCAGAGAACACACACTCATTAGTGCACATGAACCAGAGAACACACACTCATTAGTGCACATGAACCAGAGAACACACACTCATTAGTGCACATGAACCAGAGAACACACACTCATTAGTGCACATGAACCAGAGAACACACACTCATTAGTGCACATGAACCAGAGAACACACACTCATTAGTGCACATGAACCAGAGAACACACACTCATTAGTGCACATGAACCAGAGAACACACACTCATTAGTGCACATGAACCAGAGAACACACACTCATTAGTGCACAGGAACCAGAGAACACACACTCATTAGTGCACATGAACCAGAGAACACACACTCATTAGTGCACAGGAACCAGAGAACACACACTCATTAGTGCACAGGAACCAGAGAACACACACACTCATTAGTGCACAGGAACCAGAGAACACACACTCATTAGTGCACAGGAACCAGAGAACACACACTCATTAGTGCACAGGAACCAGAGAACACACACTCATTAGTGCACACGAACCAGAGAACACACACTCATTAGTGCACAGGAACCAGAGAACACACACTCATTAGTGCACACGAACCAGAGAACACACACACTCATTAGTGCACAGGAACCAGAGAACACACACTCATTAGTGCACACGAACCAGAGAACACACACACTCATTAGTGCACAGGAACCAGAGAACACACACTCATTAGTGCACAGGAACCAGAGAACACACACTCATTAGTGCACAGGAACCAGAGAACACACACACTCATTAGTGCACAGGAACCAGAGAACACACACTCATTAGTGCACGGGAACCAGAGAACACACACTCATTAGTGCACATGAACCAGAGAACACACACTCATTAGTGCACATGAACCAGAGAACACACACTCATTAGTGCACATGAACCAGAGAACACACACTCATTAGTGCACATGAACCAGAGAACACACACTCATTAGTGCACATGAACCAGAGAACACACACTCATTAGTGCACATGAACCAGAGAACACACACTCATTAGTGCACATGAACCAGAGAACACACACTCATTAGTGCACATGAACCAGAGAACACACACTCATTAGTGCACATGAACCAGAGAACACACACTCATTAGTGCACAGGAACCAGAGAACACACACTCATTAGTGCACATGAACCAGAGAACACACACTCATTAGTGCACAGGAACCAGAGAACACACACACTCATTAGTGCACATGAACCAGAGAACACACACTCATTAGTGCACGGGAACCAGAGAACACACACTCATTAGTGGACATGAACCAGAGAACACACACTCATTAGTGCACAGGAACCAGAGAACACACACACTCATTAGTGCACATGAACCAGAGAACACACACTCATTAGTGCACGGGAACCAGAGAACACACACTCATTAGTGCACATGAACCAGAGAACACACACTCATTAGTGCACATGAACCAGAGAACACACACTCATTAGTGCACATGAACCAGAGAACACACACTCATTAGTGCACATGAACCAGAGAACACACACTCATTAGTGCACATGAACCAGAGAACACACACTCATTAGTGCACATGAACCAGAGAACACACACTCATTAGTGCACATGAACCAGAGAACACACACTCATTAGTGCACATGAACCAGAGAACACACACTCATTAGTGCACATGAACCAGAGAACACACACTCATTAGTGCACATGAACCAGAGAACACACACTCATTAGTGCACAGGAACCAGAGAACACACACTCATTAGTGCACATGAACCAGAGAACACACACTCATTAGTGCACATGAACCAGAGAACACACACTCATTAGTGCACATGAACCAGAGAACACACACTCATTAGTGCACATGAACCAGAGAACACACACTCATTAGTGCACATGAACCAGAGAACACACACTCATTAGTGCACATGAACCAGAGAACACACACTCATTAGTGCACATGAACCAGAGAACACACACTCATTAGTGCACATGAACCAGAGAACACACACTCATTAGTGCACAGGAACCAGAGAACACACACTCATTAGTGCACACGAACCAGAGAACACACACTCATTAGTGCACATGAACCAGAGAACACACACTCATTAGTGCACATGAACCAGAGGACACACACTCATTAGTGCACACGAACCAGAGAACACACACACTCATTAGTGCACACGAACCAGAGAACACACACACACACGTTAGTGCACATGAACCAGAGAACAAACACTCATTAGTGCACATGAACCAGAGAACACACACACTCATTAGTGCACACGAACCAGAGAACACACACTCATTAGTGCACAGGAACCAGATAACACACACTCATTAGTGCACATGAACCAGAGAACACACACTCATTAGTGCACATGAACCAGAGAACACACACTCATTAGTGCAAGGGAACCAGAGAACACACACTCATTAGTGCACAGGAACCAGAGAACACACACTCATTAGTGCACATGAACCAGAGAACACACACTCATTAGTGCAAGGGAACCAGAGAACACACACTCATTAGTGCACAGGAACCAGAGAACACACACTCATTAGTGGACATGAACCAGAGAACACACACTCATTAGTGGACATGAACCAGAGAACACACACTCATTAGTGGACATGAACCAGAGAACACACACTCATTAGTGCACATGAACCAGAGAACACACACTCATTAGTGCACATGAACCAGAGAACACACACACTCATTAGTGCAAGGGAACCAGAGAACACACACTCATTAGTGCACATGAACCAGAGAACACACACTCATTAGTGGACATGAACCAGAGAACACACACTCATTAGTGCACGGGAACCAGAGAACACACACTCATTAGTGCACATGAACCAGAGAACACACACTCATTAGTGCACATGAACCAGAGAACACACACTCATTAGTGCACGGGAACCAGAGAACACACACTCATTAGTGCACGGGAACCAGAGAACACACGCACTCATTAGTGCACATGAACCAGAGAACACACACTCATTAGTGCACGGGAACCAGAGAACACACACTCATTAGTGCACGGGAACCAGAAAACACACACTCATTAGTGCACATGAACCAGAGAACACACACTCATTAGTGGACATGAACCAGAGAACACACACTCATTAGTGCAAGGGAACCAGAGAACACACACTCATTAGTGCACAGGAACCAGAGAACACACACTCATTAGTGCACATGAACCAGAGAACACACACTCATTAGTGCACGGGAACCAGAGAACACACACACTCATTAGTGCACAGGAACCAGAGAACACACACTCATTAGTGCACAGGAACCAGAGAACACACGCACTCATTAGTGCACATGAACCAGAGAACACACACTCATTAGTGGACATGAACCAGAGAACACACACTCATTAGTGCACAGGAACCAGAGAACACACACTCATTAGTGCACATGAACCAGAGAACACACACTCATTAGTGCACATGAACCAGAGAACACACACTCATTAGTGGACATGAACCAGAGAACACACACTCATTAGTGGACATGAACCAGAGAACACACACTCATTAGTGGACATGAACCAGAGAACACACACTCATTAGTGGACATGAACCAGAGAACACACACTCATTAGTGCACATGAACCAGAGAACACACACTCATTAGTGGACATGAACCAGAGAACACACACTCATTAGTGGACATGAACCAGAGAACACACACTCATTAGTGGACATGAACCAGAGAACACACACTCATTAGTGCACATGAACCAGAGAACACACACTCATTAGTGGACATGAACCAGAGAACACACACTCATTAGTGGACAGGAACCAGAGAACACACGCACTCATTAGTGCACAGGAACCAGAGAACACACACACTCATTAGTGGACATGAACCAGAGAACACACACTCATTAGTGGACATGAACCAGAGAACACACACTCATTAGTGGACATGAACCAGAGAACACACACTCATTAGTGGACATGAACCAGAGAACACACACTCATTAGTGCACATGAACCAGAGAACACACACTCATTAGTGCACATGAACCAGAGAACACACACTCATTAGTGGACAGGAACCAGAGAACACACACACTCATTAGTGCACGGGAACCAGAGAACACACACTCATTAGTGCACATGAACCAGAGAACACACACTCATTAGTGCACATGAACCAGAGAACACACACTCATTAGTGCACATGAACCAGAGGACACACACTCATTAGTGGACATGAACCAGAGAACACACACTCATTAGTGGACATGAACCAGAGAACACACACTCATTAGTGCACAGGAACCAGAGAACACACACTCATTAGTGCACGGGAACCAGAGAACACACACTCATTAGTGCACGGGAACCAGAGAACACACACTCATTAGTGGACAGGAACCAGAGAACACACACACTCATTAGTGCACGGGAACCAGAGAACACACACTCATTAGTGCACATGAACCAGAGAACACACACTCATTAGTGCACATGAACCAGAGAACACACACTCATTAGTGCACATGAACCAGAGGACACACACTCATTAGTGGACATGAACCAGAGAACACACACTCATTAGTGGACAGGAACCAGAGAACACACACACTCATTAGTGCACGGGAACCAGAGAACACACACTCATTAGTGCACATGAACCAGAGAACACACACTCATTAGTGCACATGAACCAGAGAACACACACTCATTAGTGCACATGAACCAGAGGACACACACTCATTAGTGGACATGAACCAGAGAACACACACTCATTAGTGGACATGAACCAGAGAACACACACTCATTAGTGCACATGAACCAGAGAACACACACTCATTAGTGCACACGAACCAGAGAACACACACACTCATTAGTGCACATGAACCAGAGAACACACACACTCATTAGTGCACATGAACCAGAGAACACACACTCATTAGTGGACAGGAACCAGAGAACACACACACTCATTAGTGCACGGGAACCAGAGAACACACACTCATTAGTGCACATGAACCAGAGAACACACACTCATTAGTGCACATGAACCAGAGAACACACACTCATTAGTGCACATGAACCAGAGAACACACACTCATTAGTGCACATGAACACTGCTGTAAGAGTGTGATGAAGTCTGGTGTAAATATGCGTCTATAGAAAGTGTTATAACCCATTCCTTACAGTGTTATTACATTAGTACAGTAAAATAACCACATCAGGGTTTCTGCAGTTTATGAAGATGAATTTATGACCTTTTGGAGAGCAATTAAAGAAATAAACTGAAGGGAACACAACAGCTGTTCTCTAAACCTACACGATGAGTATTAAACATTGGTTGTTGTAAACAAATACTGTTGTGCAAGAAAATTTCAGACTTGTCTGACAATTAAAGTATTATATCATATCATTAGAGACACTTCAGTCAGATTTCTGTCCCTCCATTGACAGTTTAAGCAACTTCCACTGAGACCTACTTCAGTTTATATGATATTCTGTAAATAATTTCATTTTTATGAATGGATTCTGCAATTCAAATCACAGGGCCCTGATTTATTGCCATGATATTAAACTCCAATTTTACACATTAAGGCCTTAAATTGTATTTTAAAGATCCGCGGAAACTGTAAATAATAAAATACTAACACAAGTCTCTTAAGTACTAGCACTCCAAGTAGTCATTGATATTGTCATCCGTTTATTCCAGTCAGTATGAGTTACTACTACAACACACCCTAAAGTAGTGAGATAAGTAAAGTTATCAGTAAAAGTGTAAAGTGTGAAAGGTTAAATCTCATTAGTGTGTGATTTCTCTCAGTGGAAAGAAGAGGAAGTAGCTTTGGCCATTTCTCAAAACAACAACATTCGTTTCCATATGAGAGTTTAATGAGTGAACTATCCCTTTAACATCTGATCCTCAGAGCGAACAACGGAATAGTACAGGATTGAATACTACTATATTTCTAGTGAATAAAACCTAAACAGAGTTAAACTGCGGTCACGTGGTGTCGGATCATGACTGACACTCGGTGTGTATTTTGTGAATGGTGGCGAAACCGAGAATTACACAGACAAACTCCATTTCCACGACAAAACGCTCGACGTGTGCGTGTATTTGACACGAAATGTGGGATAGAACGGGTGTGTTTATCGAGGAAGAGTCGCGGAGCGCCGTGATTCCGTCTTTTGGCCGTTCATTCATGAATCGCTCGGTTTGCCTCAGAACGACAACATGGCGGAGCCATTTTAGGGAATTAATTGAAAACATCTTTGTTTCGCTTTTTAAAGGTTTCCCGTCGAACACACTCCGAAAAAAAACATGAAATGGCGTATTTTAGGAGCTGTGAGACGCCTGACAGGATCTCGGCGGGAGCGCGCGACGGTTCTCCTCAGAGTTCCCAACTGAACTTTTCCACCGTTAACAGCCGCGGATATCAGCGATTAATCCCTCACACACACACACACACATACATATAAAGTTCTGAATGGAAAATCAAAATCCAAAAGCCCTTGCCTTCCAGGTAATACGCTTTACACCCGTCGTCGCGGAGCTTGTGCAGGAGCAGCCCGAGCACGGATCCCGCGGCGCCGCTGTCCGGCCACTCCACCGTCGCCTCGTCGTACAGCAGAACCGTGTCCGTCTTACAGCGCCGCACGAACTTCTCCTTGTCCTCGTTGTTGGGGATGATGGAGCGGATGGGCAGGTTGCCCTTCTTCAGCCTCCGCAGCATGAGCCCCGGGATGGCCAGGTTGATGGCGGACTCGATGTGCGAGGACTCGAAGAGCTCGTGCGAGCGGCAGTCGAGCAGCAACAGCGCCGCGCCGCCGGACTGCAGCTCCTCCTGCAGCCATTCCGCGCTTTTGCTCGACATCATCATCGCGCCGCTCCAGAGGGTGTTTTTCATGGGGGAGAACGGGCGAGGCGGCTGTGTCCGACAGAACGGGGCGAAACGGCGTCCATACGCGGCAGGCTGGTCCGTCAGATCCGGTGAAGAGCGCGGCTCATGATCGCGATCGCTCCGCTCGCCTGGTTCTCATCTTCTGATGGCGGTTTGACAGGCTGCAATAAAGCGATCGCGTCATCGCACGAGTGGGAGGAGTCTGCCCTGGAGGATTTAAAGACGCAGCGCCTCTTATTTTCCCTCGCAAAATGATGACGCGGTTAACTCTTTCCCCGAATCACAAATCTTTAATGGCGGCCAGATTGTTTTGTTGTATCTGTAAACAGTCATTATATAGTAAAAGAAAGAACAGAGCCTTTTAGAATATTAATTAATTAAATTTTTTTTATCAACAACAGGGTAAGTTTCAATTAAATAAAACAAAAAACGTTTAAAACAAGAGATTTCTCTCACGCTATTGAAAGTCAATGGAACCAAAACTTTGATGCTTCAAAAAGTTCATAATAGTTTGTAAAAGTAACCTAAATGGCCTATAATGGCCAATGCCAGCGCTTGGGCTCTTCACATCAGAACATGTTCATATTCTGGGAATGTTTGCTCATGTCCTTCAGAATGAGCTGAACGCTGTACGGCTAATACGGCTAGCGTTAGCATCGTCTCTGACTGTATTCACAGAGACTAGAGCTGTGGCGTTAGTTTAACCTTAACACACTCACCGTCTGCGGGATTCACACACACACATTTATTATGCTGAACACACTCACCGTCTGCGGGATTCACACACACATTTATTGCTGGACGTGACATAAATGATCCCCTCAGTGTTCAACTCTTCCTGAGTCTCGTGTGTGTGTGTGTGTGTGTGTGTGTGTGTGTGTGTGACTCCGGCTCAAACTTGCGCGGCTGCTCCACAACTGCTCATTTCTGACATTAGTCTGAGTGAGATTGGCCTGTTTTGTTGTTGATGGAGTATCTGAAGCTCCGCCCTCTTCTGGAAGGGGGCGGGGAGCAGCAGCTCATTTGCATTTAAAGGGACACACACAAACGGCGTGTTTCTGCTCACACCCAAATAGAGGCAAATTTGACGCTATAATAAATGATCTGAGGGTGTTTTGAGCTGAAACGTCACACACACATTCTGGGACACGAGAGAAAGATTACACCTTGTGAAAAGAATAATGTGTCCCCTTTAATGCAAGTCTTCAGGAGAGACACAATCCCTCTATCTGATGTGTTTGGAAAGGCATTATTAGCTCAAGCATGTCAGCCGTCTTTACAATGGCTCAAAGATTTGTTGTCCAGCTGAACTATTGGCTCACTGTGCTTCTCATGTTGGAGATGAAACACCCTGACGAAGGCCCGTTCCAACACCTGTCCCGCTCCGGATATCAGCTGAACATCTGGAACTCTGGCCACTCGTGCTCAGGCTCTTCATGTGGACTTCAGGGCTTGATGGTGCGCTGGCCCTTTAAGGCTCCCGCCTCTCTCTATCTGTGTGTGTGTATTGTGAATGAATCCACCGGTTTAAAAGGTAATCTCATTAACCATCAACTCCCATTCACCTCACGACCGGTTCTGCGGATTCTGATGGGCTAGAGATGAAGGATTGAGACGCGCTGGTGATTGAAGGATTGTTGATTCACACTGAAGGAGTGGAGGAGTGTGTGAATGAAGCGGCAGATGCCGGGTACCTGTGACTGAGTCTGGCCCAGATGCATGCTGGGAGCAGGCCGGACACAATGGCCGTGTGTGTGTCCAGTTGAGTCAGACAGAGAGAGATCCTCTGACAGGAGAACGCAACACCACTGGCCTACATTACCCATAAATCAGCAAATACTGCCCACAGACTGAAACATTCACCAGTGCTTATAATGTTTACACACCGGGCGGTCGAATGCTTGGCTCTGATTGGCTGATGAAGGTGTGCAGGAAGTAGTTCCAGCAGGTTTGGACCGCATTACAGTTCCATATCCCTCCGCCCAATGATGTCAGAGACCCTTACACACCACAGGAGGAACACACACATTATTTACATGCTTAACTGTGTGCGGCGTCACGTGTGTGTCATGTGATCATGCCCTCATGTCATGTCTGCTGTGTTCTCATTGGTTGTTTTTGTCATTGGTTCGTGTGACCCTGGTCGAGTGTCCGCTGTGGTCAGTTTGATCATGGCCTTGTTTACGTTTGGAAAACGGACAGACACACACACTCACAGTTTCAGTATTTGCATTAAGTTCTTTTAGTGGGTTTTTGTCCACATTTGTTTTAGTATAATGTGATTATTTGTGAATGTTGTATGGCCAAAAGGATGAAGGGTGGACCCACCTCTGAACACCTGATGTTTGACCTGGGGCCTGTACCATGAAGCCGGTTTAGCTGCTAGCCAGATATGTTTAAGCTTAGTTTGTGCCAATCCTGGGTTTTAGGTACCATTAAAGTGGTTTGGCTTTAGCCGTGTTCATCTCCACAGTAACTTACGCTCCACAGCTAAGTTACAGAGAAATCAATCAGAAATCAATTTCGCTGCTTCTCTCGCGGAAAGTGAAT
>NC_137112.1:50394926-50412529 GCF_949357685.1 Gobio gobio | reverse complement strand
AAGTGTGTGTGGAGAAGTGTGTGTGGAGAAGTGTGTGTGGAGAAGAGTGTGTGGAGAAGTGTGTGTTGAGAAGAGTGTGTGGAGAAGTGTGTGTGGAGAAGTGTGTGTGGAGAAGTGTGTGTGGAGAAGTGTGTGTGCAGAAGTGTGTGTGGAGAAGTGCGTGTTGAGAAGAGCGTGTGGAGAAGTGTGTGTTGAGAAGAGCGTGTGGAGAAGAGTGTGTGGAGAAGTGTGTGTGGAGAAGTGTGTGTGGAGAAGTGTGTGTGGAGAAGTGCGTGTTGAGAAGAGTGTGTGGAGAAGAGTGTGTGGAGAAGTGTGTGTGGAGAAGTGTGTGTGTGGAGAAGTGTGTGTTGAGAAGTGTGTGTTGAGAAGAGCGTGTGGAGAAGTGCGTGTTGAGAAGTGTGTGTTGAGAAGAGTGTGTGGAGAAGTGTGTGTGGAGAGTGTGTGTTGAGAAGTGTGTGTGGAGAAGTGTGTGTGGAGAAGTGTGTGTGGAGAAGTGTGTGTGTGAGAAGTGTGTGTGTTGAGAAGTGTGTGTGGAGAAGTGTGTGTGGAGAAGTGTGTGTGTGGAGAAGTGTGTGTTGAGAAGTTGTGTGGAGAAGTGTGTGTGAGAAGTGTGTGTGGAGAAGTGTGTGTGTGGAGAAGTGTGTGTTGAGAAGTGTGTGTGGAGAAGTGTGTGTTGAGAAGTGTGTGTGGAGAAGAGTGTGTTGAAAGTGTGTGTGGAGAAGTGTGTTGAGAAGTGTGTGTGGAGAAGTGTGTGTTGAGAAGTGTGTGTTGAGAAGAGTGTGTGAGAAGTGTGTGTGAGAAGTGTGTTGAGAAGTGTGTGTGGAGAAGTGTGTGTGGAGAAGTGTGTGTGGAGAAGTGTGTGTGGAGAAGTGTGTGTTGAGAAGTGTGTGTGGAGAAGTGTGTGTGGAGAAGTGTGTGTGTGGAGAAGTGTGTGTTGAGAAGTGTGTGTGGAGAAGTGTGTGTTGAGAAGTGTGTGTGGAGAAGTGTGTGTGGAGAAGTGTGTGTTGAGAAGTGTGTGTGGAGAAGTGTGTGTTGAGAAGTGTGTGTGGAGAAGAGTGTGTTGAGAAGTGTGTGTGGAGAAGTGTGTGTTGAGAAGTGTGTGTGGAGAAGTGTGTGTTGAGAAGTGTGTGTGGAGAAGTGTGTGTGGAGAAGTGTGTGTGTGGAGAAGTGTGTGTGGAGAAGTGTGTGTGGAGAAGTGTGTGTGGAGAAGTGTGTGTTGAGAAGTGTGTGTGGAGAAGTGTGTGTGGAGAAGTGTGTGTTGAGAAGTGTGTGTTGAGAAGTGTGTGTGGAGAAGTGTGTGTTGAGAAGTATGTGTTGAGAAGTGTGTGTGGAGAAGTGTGTGTTGAGAAGTGTGTGTGGAGAAGTGTGTGTGGAGAAGTGTGTGTGGAGAAGTGTGTGTGGAGAAGTGTGTGTTGAGAAGTGTGTGTGGAGAAGTGTGTGTGGAGAAGTGTGTGTGGAGAAGTGTGTGTTGAGAAGTGTGTGTGGAGAAGTGTGTGTTGAAGAGTGTGTTGAGAAGTGTGTGTTGAGAAGAGTGTGTGGAGAAGTGTGTGTGTGGAGAAGTGTGTGTTGAGAAGTGTGTGTGGAGAAGTGTGTGTGGAGAAGTGTGTGTGGAGAAGTGTGTGTGGAGAAGTGTGTGTTGAGAGAGTGTGTTGAGAAGTGTGTGTTGAGAAGAGTGTGTGGGGAGAAGTGTGTGAGAAGTGTGTGTGGAGAAGTGTGTGTGGAGAAGTGTGTGTTGAGAAGTGTGTGTTGAGAAGTGTGTGTGGAGAAGTGTGTGTTGAGAAGTGTGTGTTGAGAAGTGTGTGTGGAGAAGTGTGTGTGTGGAGAAGTGTGTGTGGAGAAGTGTGTGTTGAGAAGTGTGTGTGTGGAGAAGTGTGTGTGGAGAAGTGTGTGTGGAGAAGTGTGTGTGGAGAAGTGTGTGTGTGGAGAAGTGTGTGTGGAGAAGTGTGTGTTGAGAAGTGTGTGTGGAGAAGTGTGTGTTGAGAAGTGTGTGTGGAGAAGTGTGTGTGGAGAAGTGTGTGTGGAGAAGTGTGTGTTGAGAAGTGTGTGTGGAGAAGTGTGTGTTGAGAAGTGTGTGTGGAGAAGTGTGTGTGGAGAAGTGTGTGTTGAGAAGTGTGTGTTGAGAAGTGTGTGTGGAGAAGTGTGTGTTGAGAAGTGTGTGTGGAGAAGTGTGTGTGGAGAAGTGTGTGTTGAGAAGTGTGTGTTGAGAAGTGTGTGTGGAGAAGAGTGTGTGGAGAAGTGTGTGTGGAGAAGTGTGTGTTGAGAAGTGTGTGTGGAGAAGTGTGTGTTGAGAAGTGTGTGTGGAGAAGTGTGTGTTGAGAAGTATGTGTGGAGAAGTGTGTGTGGAGAAGTGTGTGTTGAGAAGTGTGTGTGGAGAAGTGTGTGTTGAGAAGTGTGTGTGGAGAAGTGTGTGTGGAGAAGTGTGTGTTGAGAAGTGTGTGTTGAGAAGTGTGTGTGGAGAAGTGTGTGTTGAGAAGTGTGTGTGGAGAAGTGTGTGTGGAGAAGTGTGTGTTGAGAAGTGTGTGTTGAGAACTGTGTGTGGAGAAGAGTGTGTGGAGAAGTGTGTGTGGAGAAGTGTGTGTTGAGAAGTGTGTGTGGAGAAGTGTGTGTTGAGAAGTATGTGTGGAGAAGTGTGTGTTGAGAAGTATGTGTGGAGAAGTGTGTGTGGAGAAGTGTGTGTGGAGAAGTGTGTGTTGAGAAGTGTGTGTGGAGAAGTGTGTGTGTGGAGAAGTGTGTGTTGAGAAGTGTGTGTGGAGAAGTGTGTGTTGAGAAGTGTGTGTGGAGAAGAGTGTGTTGAGAAGTGTGTGTGGAGAAGTGTGTGTTGAGAAGTGTGTGTGGAGAAGTGTGTGTGGAGAAGTGTGTGTTGAGAGGAGTGTGTGGAGAAGTGTGTGTGGAGAAGTGTGTGTGGAGAAGTGTGTGTGTGGAGAAGTGTTTTCTGACTTTAGTAACGGATCAGTCTTGAGAGTTGAGATATAAATAAACATTAGTTTTATTATGAATTGTCTAATGTCGTTGTCAGAGGTAAAGGAGAGGAAGTGAATCTGCAGTCTGACTGTAGGAGGCCGTGCTATATAAAGACATCCATCCCTGAGAAAGTTTGATTCCTGTCATCAGACATGCGGCGTCTCTGAACAGAAGAACTATTTTTACACTCTTTCTCTTCATCTCTTTCTCTTCATCTCTTTCTCTTCAGTCTCAGATTCAGAGCTGCTGTAGTGATGGAAAAACAGCTTGAGATGACTTCAGAAACATCATCAGGGCGTTTGGAGGAAACACGAAGAGCCCTCACACACACCCCGGAGCAACGAGACGGCGGACGCGAGTGTGTTCTGCTAGTGTCCGCTAACGCGAGTGTGTTCTGCTAGTGTCCGCTAACGCGAGTGTGTTCTGCTAGTGTCCGCTAACGCGAGTGTGTTCTACGCGAGTGTGTTCTGCTAGTGTCCGCTAACGCGAGTGTGTTCTGCTAGTGTCCGCTAACGCGAGTGTGTTGTTCTAGTGTCCGCTAACGCGAGTGTGTTCTGCTAGTGTCCGCTAACGCGAGTGTGTTCTGCTAGTGTCCGCTAACGCGAGTGTGTTCTGCTAGTGTCCGCTAACGCGAGTGTGTTGTGCTAGTGTCCGCTAACGCGAGTGTGTTCTGCTAGTGTCCGCTAACGCGAGTGTGTTCTGCTAGTGTCCGCTAACGCGAGTGTGTTCTGCTAGTGTCCGCTAACGCGAGTGTGTTCTGCTAGTGTCCGCTAACGCGAGTGTGTTCTACGCGAGTGTGTTCTGCTAGTGTCCGCTAACGCGAGTGTGTTCTGCTAGTGTCCGCTAACGCGAGTGTGTCCTGCTAGTGTCCGCTAACGCGAGTGTGTTCTGCTAGTGTCCGCTAACACGAGTGTGTTCTGCTAGTGTCCGCTAACGCGAGTGTGTTCTGCTAGTGTCCGCTAACGCGAGTGTGTTCTGCTTGTGTCCGCTAACGCGAGTGTGTTCTGCTAGTGTCCGCTAACGCGAGTGTGTTCTGCTAGTGTCCGCTAACGCGAGTGTGTTCTGCTTGTGTCCGCTAACGCGAGTGTGTTCTGCTAGTGTCCGCTAACGCGAGTGTGTTCTGCTAGTGTCCGCTAACGCGAGTGTGTTCTGCTAGTGTCCGCTAACGCGAGTGTGTTCTGCTAGTGTCCGCTAACGCGAGTGTGTTCTGCTTGTGTCCGCTAACGCGAGTGTGTTCTGCTTACGCGAGTGTGTTCTTCTAGTGTCCGCTAACGCGAGTGTGTTCTGCTAGTGTCCGCTAACGCGAGTGTGTTCTGCTAGTGTCCGCTAACGCGAGTGTGTTCTGCTAGTGTCCGCTAACGCGAGTGTGTTCTGCTAGTGTCCGCTAACGCGAGTGTGTTCTGCTAACACGAGTGTGTTCTGCTAGTGTCCGCTAATGCGAGTGTGTTCTGCTAACGCGAGTGTGTTCGCTAACGCGAGTGTGTTCTGCTAGTGTCCACTAACGCGAGTGTGTTCTGCTAGTGTCCGCTAACGCGAGTGTGTTCTGCTAGTGTCCGCTAACGCAAGTGTGTTCTGCTAGTGTCCGCTAACGCGAGTGTGTTCTGCTAGTGTCCGCTAACGCGAGTGTGTTCTGCTAGTGTCCCCTAACGCGAGTGTGTTCTGCTAGTGTCCGCTAACGCGAGTGTGTTCTGCTAGTGTCCGCTAATGCGAGTGTGTTCTGCTAGTGTCCGCTAACGCGAGTGTGTTCTGCTAGTGTCCGCTAACGCGAGTGTGTTCTGCTAGTGTCCCCTAACGCGAGTGTGTTCTGCTAGTGTCCGCTAACGCGAGTGTGTTCTGCTAGTGTCCCCTAACGCGAGTGTGTTCTGCTAGTGTTCGCTAACACGAGTGTGTTCTGCTAGTGTCCGCTAACGCTAGTGTGTTCTGCTAGTGTCCGCTAACGCGAGTGTGTTCTGCTAGTGTCCGCTAACGCGAGTGTGTTCTGCTAGTGTCCGCTAACGCGAGTGTGTTCTGCTAGTGTCCGCTAACGCGAGTGTGTTCTGCTAGTGTCCGCTAACACGAGTGTGTTCTGCTAGTGT
This sequence comes from Gobio gobio, assembly GCF_949357685.1. Taxonomy (NCBI): domain Eukaryota; kingdom Metazoa; phylum Chordata; class Actinopteri; order Cypriniformes; family Gobionidae; genus Gobio; species Gobio gobio. Next base: position 50,407,493 of record NC_137112.1, on the reverse strand, counting down.
CCGCTAACGCGAGTGTGTTCTGCTAGTGTCCGCTAACGCGAGTGTGTTCTGCTTGTGTCCGCTAATGCGAGTGTGTTCTGCTAGTGTCCGCTAACGCGAGTGTGTTCTGCTAGTGTCCGCTAACGCGAGTGTGTTCTGCTTGTGTCCGCTAACGCGAGTGTGTTCTGCTAGTGTCCGCTAACGCGAGTGTGTTCTGCTAGTGTCCGCTAACGCGAGTGTGTTCTGCTAGTGTCCGCTAACGCGAGTGTGTTCTGCTAGTGTCCGCTAACGCGAGTGTGTTCTGCTTGTGTCCGCTAACGCGAGTGTGTTCTGCTAGTGTCCGCTAACGCGAGTGTGTTCTGCTAGTGTCCGCTAACGCGAGTGTGTTCTGCTAGTGTCCGCTAACGCGAGTGTGTTCTGCTAACACGAGTGTGTTCTGCTAGTGTCCGCTAATGCGAGTGTGTTCTGCTAACGCGAGTGTGTTCGCTAACGCGAGTGTGTTCTGCTAGTGTCCACTAACGCGAGTGTGTTCTGCTAGTGTCCGCTAACGCGAGTGTGTTCTGCTAGTGTCCGCTAACGCAAGTGTGTTCTGCTAGTGTCCGCTAACGCGAGTGTGTTCTGCTAGTGTCCGCTAACGCGAGTGTGTTCTGCTAGTGTCCCCTAACGCGAGTGTGTTCTGCTAGTGTCCGCTAACGCGAGTGTGTTCTGCTAGTGTCCGCTAATGCGAGTGTGTTCTGCTAGTGTCCGCTAACGCGAGTGTGTTCTGCTAGTGTCCGCTAACGCGAGTGTGTTCTGCTAGTGTCCCCTAACGCGAGTGTGTTCTGCTAGTGTCCGCTAACGCGAGTGTGTTCTGCTAGTGTCCGCTAACGCGAGTGTGTTCTGCTAGTGTCCCCTAACGCGAGTGTGTTCTGCTAGTGTTCGCTAACACGAGTGTGTTCTGCTAGTGTCCGCTAACGCTAGTGTGTTCTGCTAGTGTCCGCTAACGCGAGTGTGTTCTGCTAGTGTCCGCTAACGCGAGTGTGTTCTGCTAGTGTCCGCTAACGCGAGTGTGTTCTGCTAGTGTCCGCTAACGCGAGTGTGTTCTTCTAGTGTCCGCTAACACGAGTGTGTTCTGCTAGTGTCCGCTAACGCGAGTGTGTTCTGCTAGTGTCCGCTAACGCGAGTGTGTTCTGCTTGTGTCCGCTAATGCGAGTGTGTTCTGCTAGTGTCCGCTAACGCGAGTGTGTTCTGCTAGTGTCCGCTAACGCGAGTGTGTTCTGCTTGTGTCCGCTAACGCGAGTGTGTTCTGCTAGTGTCCGCTAACGCGAGTGTGTTCTGCTAGTGTCCGCTAACGCGAGTGTGTTCTGCTAGTGTCCGCTAACGCGAGTGTGTTCTGCTAGTGTCCGCTAACGCGAGTGTGTTCTGCTTGTGTCCGCTAACGCGAGTGTGTTCTGCTTACGCGAGTGTGTTCTTCTAGTGTCCGCTAACGTGAGTGTGTTCTGCTAGTGTCCGCTAACGCGAGTGTGTTCTGCTAGTGTCCGCTAACGCGAGTGTGTTCTGCTAGTGTCCGCTAACGCGAGTGTGTTCTGCTAGTGTCCGCTAACGCGAGTGTGTTCTGCTAACACGAGTGTGTTCTGCTAGTGTCCGCTAATGCGAGTGTGTTCGCTAACGCGAGTGTGTTCTGCTAGTGTCCACTAACGCGAGTGTGTTCTGCTAGTGTCCGCTAACGCGAGTGTGTTCTGCTAGTGTCCGCTAACGCAAGTGTGTTCTGCTAGTGTCCGCTAACGCGAGTGTGTTCTGCTAGTGTCCGCTAACGCGAGTGTGTTCTGCTAGTGTCCCCTAACGCGAGTGTGTTCTGCTAGTGTCCGCTAACGCGAGTGTGTTCTGCTAGTGTCTGCTAACGCGAGTGTGTTCTGCTAGTGTCCGCTAATGCGAGTGTGTTCTGCTAGTGTCCGCTAACGCGAGTGTGTTCTGCTAGTGTCCGCTAACGCGAGTGTGTTCTGCTAGTGTCCCCTAACGCGAGTGTGTTCTGCTAGTGTCCCCTAACGCGAGTGTGTTCTGCTAGTGTCCGCTAATGCGAGTGTGTTCTGCTAGTGTCCGCTAACGCGAGTGTGTTCTGCTAGTGTCCGCTAACGCGAGTGTGTTCTGCTAGTGTCCCCTAACGCGAGTGTGTTCTGCTAGTGTCCGCTAACACGAGTGTGTTCTGCTAGTGTCCGCTAACGCGAGTGTGTTCTGCTAGTGTCCGCTAATGCGAGTGTGTTCTGCTAGTGTCCGCTAACGCGAGTGTGTTCTGCTAGTGTCCGCTAATGCGAGTGTGTTCTGCTAGTTTCCGCTAACGCGAGTGTGTTCTGCTAGTGTCCCCTAACGCGAGTGTGTTCTGCTAGTGTTCGCTAACACGAGTGTGTTCTGCTAGTGTCCGCTAACGCTAGTGTGTTCTGCTAGTGTCCGTTAACGCGAGTGTGTTCTGCTAGTGTCCGCTAACGCGAGTGTGTTCTGCTAGTGTCCGCTAACGCGAGTGTGTTCTGCTAGTGTCCGCTAACGCGAGTGTGTTCTGCTAGTGTCCGCTAACGCGAGTGTGTTCTGCTAGTGTCCGCTAACGCGAGTGTGTTCTGCTAGTGTCACACACACACACACACACACACACACACACACACACACACACACACACACACACACACACACACCTGCTCTAAAGACACACACACACACACACCTGCTCTAAAGTCAATAGTGTGTCTTGTGTGTTATTTAAAGAGTGTGTTAGAGATATGAGCCTATAGGAGGAGCACAACACACACACACTCTGATTCTTACACACACACAGGGACACGCAGCAGCACACACACACACACACACACACACACAGGGACACACACACACACACACACACACACACACACAGGGACACACACACACACACACACACACACATTGCTGGATCCTCGATAAACCCGTCTCCGGCGTTTTGCCTCCGATCTTTCGAATATTCTGATCTATTATGACCTCTGACCTGTAAAGTTGCCAGAATAATAATCATACGCTGTTTGTTAATTGGCCAGAGGAGAACTTCTTTATTCATTGTCACTGTACAAGTATTATAGTTTAATTAGTATAGTTAGATCATGTGTTTATGCTTTATTAACTCACTTTAGATTAGGTCACAGACAATAGTGTTTCATCTGGTAAAAAGTAGTAAGGAGAGTTCTTTGGCAGCGCTTAGCTTGGCGTGTGTGGTATATCCAGCAGACATATCATACTGAAACACTCAGTTAAGTAAAGAGAAAAGACGGTCCATAATTACTTTAATAAATGCCAGCAGCCAATTCCCCCTGTAGCCCAAGACTGTTTTCCCACTGAAGATAAGCAGGGTTGGGTCTGGTCAGTACCCGGATGGGAGACCTCCTGGGAAAACCAGGTGTCTGGATGTAGAGGGTTAGTGAAGCCAGCAGGGGGCGCTCACCCTGTGGTGTGTGTGGGTCCAGTGCAGTGATGGGGACGCTATACTGTCAAAGAGCAACCGAGGTCCTGACTCTCTGTGGTCATTAAAAATCCCAGGATGTCCTTTGATAAAGAGTAGGGGTGTAACCCCGGCATCCTGGCCAAATTTGCCCATTGACCCCTGTCCATCATGGCCTCCTAATCATCCCCATATACTGATTGGCTTCATCACTCTGTCTCCTCACCACCATCAGCTGGTGTGTGTGTATGTGGTGGGCGTTCTGGCACAATATGGCTGCCGTCGCATCATCAGGTGGTGCTGCAAATCGTTGGTGGTTGAGAAGATTCCCCCCTTCCATTTAAAGCACTTTGAGTACCTAGAAAAGCGCTATATAAATGTAACAAATTATTATTATTATTATATCGTTCCCATTGTGTCATCGCAACGCAGCGTCGAGTGAACCTATCCAGAGAACATGGGCTATGCTAGCTACCCGAGGCGCTTAAAGGAGTACCAAAACTATTTTCCCTCAAACAATATCAAAGAAATGGCAAGTAACACTTTCAACTGAAATAGTATTTTCAAGCAAAACATACTCCAATAATCGTTTTATTTATAACTTCCACATTTTTTCTGGCGTAGAAAAAAACAAGATCAATATTGTATGTAAAATGTAACCGGCTGAATATGAGCTCTGTGATTGGCAGGTGATCGTGTGGAGGTTCAGCAGCAGGACACATGAGACCTCATTCCCCCGAGTCTTCCTCGCTTTCTCCAGAAATCACCACTCAGGCTCTGAGAGTAACTGGAACCTATTGATTTTGCCTGCATTGCCTCATTAGGAGGATGTTTATTACGCTCTGGTTATGTGCAATATTGTTTTAGAGGCAACTTTCATTGCACATCAGCCCTATAAAAGCAGCGAGATGGACTTGATGTGCTGTGGGTCGATGTGAGGCAGGATTACATCAGTGTTTTGCTGCTGTAATTGGACGTGATGGCTGGCATTCTGACAGTAAGTGTTAGAAACCAGAGAGCTTTTAAATCATTGATGGATGGCAGAATAACGTTACAGCAGATGTGACTCCAGAAACACAAACACACGTCCAAGGACAAAGCACTCACGCCGCGCTCCTTCCCAGTTACGGCTCACATGTACGCTTTATAGTTAAGGAAGAGATATTATCATGCCGCAGGAAATAAACGCTTGAGGCCGATCTAAATGGGGTTACGCAGTCGAATATCTGCAAATGGAAAATGTAACCATGTTAAACTGTGCTTTTGTTAACGTTCAAGTGACTGACGCAACAGTAGATCCTTTCTATTTCCAGTCTTTGCTTTTATTCTTCTGATGTGATTTGGGTCAATCATTTCATTTCATTTTTGATTCACTTCTTTTAAAGTTGGGCCATTGCAGGGCCTCGGCTACTGTCACGAGTGCTGTGTTAGAAACATAAAGGAGACGCAGGAGCTGTTGTGATGTTATAAACTGGCATGAGTAATTGTTTAAATTACTCAGAGGTGGGCAATATGACCACAACCCTTACGATGATCTTAAAGTGCCGCTATTACTAGTTGGTAAATGATCCTGTGCATATCTGTATTTGTGCTCGTCAGTTTCCAACATCAGTTTTCAACACAATGGCCAATCACAGTCATGTTTGTTGATCTCTTGAACACAATGGCCAATCACAGACATGTTTGTTGATGTCTTGAACGCAATGGCCAATCAGAGACATGTTTGTTGATGTCTTGAACACAATGGCCAATCGCAGACATGTTTGTTGATGTCTTGAACGCAATGGCCAATCAGAGACATGTTTGTTGATGTCTTGAACACAATGGCCAATCGCAGACATGTTTGTTGATGTCTTGAACGCAATGGCCAATCAGAGACATGTTTGTTGATGTCTTGAACACAATGGCCAATCGCAGACATGTTTGTTGATGTCTTGAACGCAATGGCCAATCAGAGACATGTTTGTTGATGTCTTGAACGCAATGGCCAATCACAGACATGTTTGTTGATGTCTTGAACGCAATGGCCAATCACAGACATGTTTGTTGATGTCTTGAACGCAATGGCCAATCGCAGACATGTTTGTTGATGTCTTGAACACAATGGCCAATCGCAGACATGTTTGTTGATGTCTTGGAACGCAATGGCCAATCACAGACATGTTTGTTGATGTCTTGAACGCAATGGCCAATCACAGACATGTTTGTTGATGTCTTGAACGCAATGGCCAATCACAGACATGTTTGTTGATGTCTTGAATGCAATGGCCAATCACAGACATGTTTGTTGATGTCTTGAACGCAATGGCCAATCACAGACATGTTGGACCGGTGGTGTTCTTCTGTTGGTCTGTTAAAGGCTTGAGTGGTTGGCGCCCTGTGGTTTATTAATGTCCTGGGAGAGCCCAGAGCAACCCGACTCCTGCCCTTATTAACTTTAATAGCGTGTAGAATGGCAGCTTCCTGTGCTGTAATCTCACACATGAGCGCATCTCCAGACCAGCTGTATCTCTCACACACTGCTGAGGTTATTTCATCTGCATCGATGATAAGGCTTGTGGTGCGCATGTTTCTGATTGACTGTGAGCCGCACTAATGATTTGTCAATCTACTTCTTTCACTATTTTGTAAAAAGAGGAGAAAAATGTTTTGGCCATTACAGAATCCCTTGATGTAGATGATGTTACAGGAAACGTTTTCCAGAACATTCTGCCATCGCTTCCTTTCAAACCCGTGTGACTTTATTTCTTGTGCACTGGCTGCTCGGCTGAGAGGAATTATTGACAGAGTGTTTATGATGATCCGTTATATCTCCACTTTCAAACTGTATACTTTTGAAACAGCTGTAAATATTTTACCCTTAATGAATTGTGCCATCGTACCTTCATCCGTGTCATTTCCTCCCGTCAGAAGTGTTCAGGGACTCCAGGAAGCGGAGCGGATTGCCCATGTCACGCCTCGTGGTTTCACAACCATCCAAGACTCTGACCTGGAATCTGACACGCCGTCTCTAATTGGCCAGTGTGTTCCTGTGAGGACAGCCAAGGCCGATCCGTCTTCCTGACGCGCCGGAGGAATCCGAGACATGTGACCCAGACGCGGCTCCGTGGGTCCTCGGGGAGCACTTCCTGTGGATGACATCAGCACAGAGATCGGCTCCCACGCTCTCAGATCCAGTCCACATTCATTCAGCTCAAGATGCCTTCACTGGGGCAGTTTCACGGCTCACTGTGGGCTGTGGGAATGACATATCTTCACAGACTGGACACGCAAACTTTTCATCAGCGTAAGATCTGGTCCACTTTGCATCTTATTCTCTGGATATGAAAACTGGCCAATCACTGTTCATGTTGTGCTGTTTAGGGATGGGTAAATCAGAATTTTATAATACCACAATAACAAACCGGTGTGGGAAAACTAGCCGTCAGCCTGCCTCAATCCAACTTAATTTTGGTGAAAAACTACATTACCCATGATGCTGCACAGAAAATCCCACCAATCAGATCAAGACATGCCAAAAAGAGCTCTTTAGCTCCACCCACTCGATCTCCCAACACTCCCCAAAAACATGAATATTTGGCACTAAATATGCATGCATACAAATAAACAACTTTAAATGAATAGGTATATATTTATCCATATTTTTCAATTGGATTATGTTGTTTGCAATGCTTTATATGATTCTTTTCAAAATAAATAAATGCCACGTTTTGATATTTTGAGACAATACATACGTTTTGAATTGTGGTGTAGTATCCAAATACATTTTGTGGGCCATTGTGTTAAAAAATGTCATGAGTTATTGTTATTTTCTATTAAAAACCTGTAAAATGACTTAATAATGCCTGAGCTCCATCTGTTAGGGTTAGCATTCAGCAACCATACCTGAGAATCCCTGGTAATAACACCAAATCTCTCACACACCAATTCAAAAGCAAACATCTATAGAAAGAATAAATATACTTATAATTGTTAGATGAACATTAATGAGACAGTCTTTCAGACTGACTGTACCGCACGGATCTAACGTCACACATCTGATGCTTTTCCAAACACTCAGACATAACAGATGATGTGTGTGTGAATACTGGCCATGACAGGTATTATGAAGTGCTGTAATTCTGTGTGTGTCGTGATCGTGCGCTGTGTGAGAGTGTGTGTGCGCACACGTTGGATCCGTCCGTCATGGACAAAGGAAAGGCACTCCTTTCAGAAAACACACAAGTAAAGACACTTCCAGACGTGTAATTGCTGTGTGGAGCATTGGGATCGCCAGACGAGACGCTCATGTTGTTTCTCTGTTCTGCTGAACACAAAGGAAGATGTTTGGAAGAATGTTTGGAAGCAGATCTCGGATAGTGGGAAAACACTGTGGTAGTCAATGGTTACTGAGATCTGCTTGGTTAAAAACATTCTTCCAAACATCTTCCTCTGTGTTGAGAACAGAGAAACTCACACAGGTTTGGAGCAACATGAGCATGAGTAAATTATAACAGAACTTTCATTTTTGGGAGAACTGTCCCTTTAATGAACTCATTTCATTTTTCACTTGTTTTGCCTGTAGCTTGAAATTATCCTGTGTGTGTGTGTGTGTGTGTGTGTGTGTGTGTTCACACTCATTGTGCCAGCACGGGTCACAAATATTCAAACAAACATGCAGGAGCAAAACTACAGGACTTGTTCTGTCATCGTGTGCAGTTTGCTGTAAATCTCTGGTTCATCCCAGCGGACGGTTCTGCGTTAGCAACAGTAACCATGGCTCAGCCACTCATAATGAAGAGGTTTGTGTTTACGTCTGATGAAGCGTCTGCCACCGGTCTGGACACTTCCACCATGGCTGTTTGTGCTCTAAAGCAGTTCCTGACTTTGAATGGTAAAGTTAGTCTTCATTGACGGCGGAGTGTGTGACGGATAGGAGTGTGTGACGGACAGGAGTGTGTGACGGACAGGAGTGTGTGACGGACAGGAGTGTGTGACGGACAGGCGGAGTGTGTGACGGACAGGAGTGTGTGACGGACAGACGGAGTGTGTGACGGACAGGCGGAGTGTGTGACGGACAGGCGGAGTGTGTGACGGACAGGAGTGTGTGACGGACAGACGGAGTGTGTGACGGACAGACGGAGTGTGTGACGGACAGGAGTGTGTGACGGACAGGCGGAGTGTGTGACGGACAGGCGGAGTGTGTGACGGACAGGAGTGTGTGACGGACAGGCGGAGTGTGTGACGGACAGGAGTGTGTGACGGACAGGCGGAGTGTGTGACGGACAGACGGAGTGTGTGACGGACAGACGGAGTGTGTGACGGACAGGCGGAGTGTGTGACGGACAGACGGAGTGTGTGACGGACAGACGGAGTGTGTGACGGACAGGCGGAGTGTGTGACGGACAGACGGAGTGTGTGACGGACAGGAGTGTGTGACGGACAGACGGAGTGTGTGACGGACAGACGGAGTGTGTGACGGACAGGCGGAGTGTGTGACGGACAGGCGGAGTGTGTGACGGACAGGCGGAGTGTGTGACGGACAGACGGAGTGTGTGACGGACAGGCGGAGTGTGTGACGGACAGACGGAGTGTGTGACGGACAGACGGAGTGTGTGACGGACAGGCGGAGTGTGTGACGGACAGGCGGAGTGTGTGACGGACAGGCGGAGTGTGTGACGGACAGGAGTGTGTGACGGACAGGAGTGTGTGACGGACAGACGGAGTGTGTGACGGACAGGAGTGTGTGACGGACAGACGGAGTGTGTGACGGACAGACGGAGTGTGTGACGGACAGGCGGAGTGTGTGACGGACAGGCGGAGTGTGTGACGGACAGGCGGAGTGTGTGACGGACAGGAGTGTGTGACGGACAGACGGAGTGTGTGACGGACAGGAGTGTGTGACGGACAGGAGTGTGTGACGGACAGGAGTGTGTGACGGACAGGAGTGTGTGACGGACAGGAGTGTGTGACGGACAGACGGAGTGTGTGACGGACAGGTGTGTGTGACGGACAGGAGTGTGTGACGGACAGGAGTGTGTGACGGACAGACGGAGTGTGTGACGGACAGGAGTGTGTTGCGGACAGACGGAGTGTGTGACGGACAGGAGTGTGTGACGGACAGACGGAGTGTGTGACGGACAGGAGTGTGTTGCGGACAGACGGAGTGTGTGACGGACAGACGGAGTGTGTGACGGACAGGAGTGTGTGACGGACAGACGGAGTGTGTGACGGACAGGAGTGTGTTGCGGACAGACGGAGTGTGTGACGGACAGACGGAGCGCTCTCTCACTGCGCAGGAAGTCCGGCTTCATGTTTCGGTGAGGGCTGATGGCCTTCACTGTGTCGCTCCATAATTAAACACGTCCGACGGCACGGCGTAACCTCAGCTTTCACCGGCTCACAGCACACACTAAAATATCACAGCCTTTCACAAAACCACAACTTCACATGTACAGTAATGTGTGTGAGTTTATTTCAGAATAACCTGTTGTGGTGTTCTCCAGCTCTTCTCTCAGTGTGTCTGAACTCCTCAAACGCCTCCATCTTGAGTTTCTACCACGTCACAATATTCCTCATTATAATAATTCATGCGCAGAATAAAGGGGCGGGGCCTGCTGGAGTTAGTCGTGTGGTTATGGTAAGGGACGGGGTATTTCCCAAACACCAATCACAACACATCGCTCCAGCAGACCAATCAGAGCACAGTGTGCTTTTCAGAAGGAGGGGCTTCATAGAGACAGGAAGTGAACAGAGCGTTACTGACAAACTGGGAAGAGAGGAGCCGCAACAATGGAGAATATTAATCTCTCATTGAATAGATGGATTATAGATATAAGCAGCTGCTTTCCAAGACATCGAATCATTAAGACAAACATATCTCTTGGAGAAAACTCACAGAGTGCATATGTGACCCACAAAACCAGTCATAAGGGTCAATTTATTTATTTTACATAAACTGAAAGCTGAATAATCGTTCATTGATGTGTGGTTTATTGGGACAATATTTGATAATAAAATCTGAGGGTGCAAAACAATCTAAATATTGAGAAAATCTCCTTTAAAGTTGTCCAGATGAAGTCCTTAGCAATGCATATCACTACTAATAATACATTTATGATATATTTATGATAGGAAACTTACAAATATCTTCATGGAACATGATCTTAATATCCAGATGATGTTTGACCCATGTAATGTGTTGTTGGCTATTGGCTCAGATATACCCGTGAGACGCAGGACAAGTGTTGAGGTCAAGGGTCACAGATTTTGGTCATTAGATAGTTGTGAGACTGAATGAGCTGTTAGTCTGGTCTTGTCTGTGAAGATCACGTGTGATATCAGTTCAGGAGAGCGTGTATTAGCTAGGGCAAGGGTGTGATTCTCAGGATTGCGTGAAGTTATGAAATATGAATGCAATGTAAAAGCTTTGAATGCATGAATGAATCTGCCTTTGCAAGGTTTCCACCCGAGCTCGACATCTCCACAATGCTGGAGGGTTCGTGACACCGCAGAGATCTACTGTGAGCGCTGTTGTCACGATCAGGGTTAGTTCTGTATCTCTGTGTTCACTGTGGTAAGTGTTTAATGTGTAGTTGATGCTCCCCAACAGACGTTCTTCTGCTAAAAGTACTGACTCCATGTCAGCTGTTCTATAACCCTAACCCTGACCCAGTCCATGCCCTCGTCTAAAGGGGACTACACTAAGACTGATATTGTGAGTTTTTAGGGTTCTGATTTGTATTTCTCTGAAATGTGTCACTTGGGTTTTCAGTGGCATTGCTTAGGTTGTCATTTTTACATTAAATGTACAAAAGTTCTAATATGATTTATTCTTTGTTTATTTTTGTGAATCACTAAAGGGTTAGGGTTCGTTTTTTTGAGAAAGCAACTCCTCCACCCTTTCGGGCCGTCCAGTTTGGTTTAGGGAGGACGCAGGAAGGCACTGGCCGGCGCATGTTTTTGATGAGGCTGCTCCACTCTTGTCGCTGGTTATGCTTCACCCTCTTTTTCTTTTCAATCACAATTCTCCTGTTATCTTGTTTTCCCTTCTTTCCACATCTCCAACCCTAATTTGTTGTCTTCAACCATGCCATTTTACTTGTTTCAAGTCCAAGGTAATCCCATTCCTACTCTTCATGAAGGTCGGTTTTAGGTTTGTGTATATTCGCGTATTGTTATCCTACTCCGCTATTTGCTAATACTGGGATAGCTCCAATATTTTGGGATTATGTCTCCCTTAGCTGATAAGTAAATATAGATATGTCCTGATCCTATGCCTCAGAGTTTGGTCCTATCCATTTACATTTACAGTTATGCATTTGGCAGACGCTTTTATCCAACGCGACTTACATTGCATTCAAGATACACATTTTACATTTTGTCAATTCTTGCTTTCCCTGGGAATCGAACCCATGACCTGGGCGTTGCTAGCACCATGCTCTACTGTTTGAGCTACAGGAAAGCCTATCCCCTATTGAGGGTAACCAAGCCTATTTTCCAAAGCCTGAGTTCCCTAACAATCCATGTACCTCTATCCAAAGAACACATCATCAGTGGTGTACCTCAGGATCATTGGGTGTTTCGGCCCTTTAAACACCATACACCCTCTTCTGAGGCGCCCGTCCAAGGTAGGTCAATCCTTGGCGTGTGTTCTTCCCGTATTTCCGAGTTTTACCACCTCCCGGCCAACCCAACCCAGTTCACTTTTACAAAGAGTGATATTACCATGTTACTCCAGAAACTACAAGGTACTTCCCCCCACCCACCCTCCAACAACCTCAACCCATCTATTATAAACCCACTAATGCTAATCATCGATGGAAGACTGGATACCAATTAAGGCCCTTTAATCCAAGGCCACCTTCCCTGCGTGCTGTCCAAGTGGACCCAGAGAGGCTGGCTACCTACCCACCCTCCCAAGTAACCCCTTCGTTAACACCGCTAGGCATCCAGGGCTACCCGAGAAAGGCCTGTGACCCGGGGCTCCCATTGGCGGGTACCTTAGCACCAAGCTTCTACCAATGATCACCCCTAAGGTATGCGAAACCCCATGCCGACATCACACTTACTATAGCAAGATGTAACCGTAAGGGATCACATACCCTAACTTCCCTCAATCTCCCCCTACCCCTTATCTTCCCACCCCACCCTTCACCACCGTGGTAAGTCCA
>NC_137112.1:50384926-50389926 GCF_949357685.1 Gobio gobio | reverse complement strand
ACCAGTGAACCAGAGAACCAGAGAACCAGTGAACCAGAGAACCAGAGAACCAGAGAACCAGTGAACCAGAGAACCAGAGAACCAGTGAACCAGAGAACCAGAGAACCAGTGAACCAGAGAACCAGAGAACCAGAGAACCAGAGAACCAGTGAACCAGAGAACCAGACGGGTCAGTCAACCAGAGAACCAGATGACCAGAGAACCAGAGAACCAGAGAACCAGTGAACCAGAGAACCAGTGAACCAGAGAACCAGAGAACCAGAGAACCAGTGAACCAGAGAACCAGAGAACCAGAGAACCAGTGAACCAGTGAACCAGAGAACCAGTGAACCAGTGAACCAGAGAACCAGAGAACCAGTGAACCAGTGAACCAGATAACCAGTGAACCAGAGAACCAGTGAACCAGAGAACCGGTGAACCAGATAACCAGTGAACTAGTGAACCAGAGAACTATTGAACCAGTGAACCAGAGAACCAGTGAACCAGAGAATCAGTGAACCAGAGAACCAGAGAACCAGAGAACCAGTGAACCAGAGACCAGAGAACCAGAGAACCAGTGAACCAGAGACCAGAGAACAAGTGAACCAGAGAACAAGAGAACCAGTGAACCAGTGAACCAGAGAACCAGTGAACCAGAGAACCAGTGAACCAGTGAACCAGAGAACCAGTGAACCAGAGAACCAGTGAACCAGAGAACCAGAGAACCAGTGAACCAGAGAACTAGTGAACCAGTGAACCAGTGAACCAGAGAACCAGTGAACCAGTGAACCAGAGAACCAGAGAACCAGAGAACCAGTGAACCAGAGAACCAGTGAACCAGAGAACCAGAGAACCAGTGAACCAGTGAACCAGAGAACCAGAGAACCAGTGAACCAGTGAACCAGAGAACCAGTGAACCAGAGAACCAGTGATCCAGTGAACCAGAGAACCAGAGAACCAGTGAACCAGTGAATCAGATAACCAGTGAACCAGAGAACCAGTGAACCAGAGAACCGGTGAACCAGATAACCAGTGAACTAGTGAACCAGAGAACTATTGAACCAGTGAACCAGAGAACCAGTGAACCAGAGAATCAGTGAACCAGAGAACCAGAGAACCAGAGAACCAGAGACCAGAGAACCAGAGAACCAGTGAACCAGAGAACAAGTGAACCAGAGAACCAGAGAACCAGTGAACCAGAGAACCAGTGAACCAGAGAACCAGTGAACCAGAGAACCAGTGAACCAGTGAACCAGAGAACCAGTGAACCAGTGAACCAGAGAACCAGTGAACCAGAGAACCAGTGAACCAGAGAACCAGTGAACCAGAGAACCAGTGAACCAGAGAACCAGTGAACCAGAGAACCAGAGAACCAGTGAACCAGAGAACCAGTGAACCAGTGAACCAGAGAACCAGTGAACCAGTGAACCAGTGAACCAGAGAACCAGAGAACCAGTGAACCAGAGAACCAGTGAACCAGAGAACCAGTGAACCAGTGAACCAGAGAACCAGTGAACCAGAGAACCAGTGAACCAGAGAACCAGAGAACCAGTGAACCAGAGAACCAGTGAACCAGAGAACCAGTGAACCAGAGAACCAGAGAACCAGTGAACCAGTGAACCAGAGAACCAGTGATCCAGTGAACCAGAGAACCAGAGAACCAGTGAACCAGTGAATCAGATAACCAGTGAACCAGAGAACCAGTGAACCAGAGAACCGGTGAACCAGATAACCAGTGAACTAGTGAACCAGAGAACTATTGAACCAGTGAACCAGAGAACCAGTGAACCAGAGAACCAAAGAACCAGTGAACCAGAGACCCAGAAAACCAGTGAACCAGAGACCAGAGAACCAGTGAACCATTGAACCAGAGAACCAGTGAACCAGAGAACCAGAGAACCAGTGAACCAGAGAACCAGAGAACCAGTGAACCAGAGAACCAGTGAACCAGAGAACCAGTGAACCAGAGAACCAGAGAACCAGTGAACCAGAGAACCATTGAACCATTGAACCAGAGAACCAGTTAACCAGAGTCAAACCTGCAGGGACAGGGAAGTCAGCATTTGTGTCATGATTCAAAAAGGCTCATTCAGTTGTTCTTGATTCAGTGATTCAGAGTTGGTTCTTTGGTTCAATAGCCCGGAAACCATAAAGACTGATTCAGTTTGATTCTGTTCAGTGGGTTTCACGAGCTTCAGTGTGGCTCTCGGGTCGACACTGTGAGATCGGCGAGATTATTTCATAATTTGAGTGAGTGTGTGTCTGAACACACAAGAGAACACACAGTCCACAGTGTCATTAGGGCCCAGAACATCCCCTTCACTTTATGAGCTCGATCAATTATTAATACATTATTCATCAGTTCTGCACTGTAAACCTGAATGAACCGCACACACACATTCATGAACCCAACATGAACAAGAGAGAAACACAAGGAAACATTCAATCAGACTGCAAAACATGATTTGTGTTAGATTAAGACACAATTACTTGAGAAGCTAAATCTTTCTGAAAAAAGAGTTAAAGCAAGAACATAAATCTGCCAACTGAGTCATAAATAAACTCAGCTCAGTGAAGACGAGGCTCGAGACAGAGCTCAAAATAGAGGCTGGAAAACTGTCAATGTTTCAGAAGCGAAAACCATCAGGAAATGCAGATCTTCCACATCATATCATGAGCTGGGTAAAATCAGAACTCAGATATCACCATACTTTCCCAGGGGATTGATTACATTAAGAATTACAAAAAAAATTGTATTACAAGTTTTCTGAAATGTTGTTTAAATATGCAAATGAGCTGTTATCTAATTAAATATAAATTTGCATATATTTATAGAACAAAAATCTGAACATTGAATGAAGTCAGGTTGAAAATTCCTGTTCCTGTGTTTGACATCAGAGTCAAAGGTTTTACAGACGGGAGATTAGATCTCTCATCACTCCATGAATCAGAAAAAAAAAAAAAAAAAAGACAAATTATATAAAGATGAACAAATCCCTCGAAATCCAGAGGCGCAAAGAGACAAAGTGCTAAAAAAAATACACTTAAAAGTATAATTTTGGATGTCTCCTTTCCACTAATGTGAAAAAAACACCAAAAGCCAAAAAGCACAGAATCTCTAAATGGAATCGCTTTCATTAATTATCATTTGAAGTTTGAGGTGTTGAAACTGTTACCTAACTTTAGTCTAAATACAACGAGATACCCTAACATGTGATTTGATTATTTTCTGGCAACACATGACATAAAACCCCAACATGTGTGAAATGAGTGAGTGTTATTCTGTCGGACGGCTCTCGAGAGGTGATGTGGTGATGTGAATGTGTCTGGTCTTGATCTGTGCAGGTGGAGCTGGGGAGGGAGGAGGGTTTCTGAAGCGCTGCACTGATGACATCACCACCGCTGTGTGAATGTTGAGCCGCAGCTCATTGGCCGCTGATGCAACCGTAACCAATCAGCCGCTCTGTGTAGATGATGATGCGATCGCTACCAAAGGAGTTAAGGGTGAGTTATGAGACTTGACTTACAGATATACAGTACGAATGAGAAACCTCTTGTGCATTTAAAGTTGACTACTGTTACACTTATGGTACACTTAATGTGAATGATCCTTCACACACACACACACACACACACACACACACACACACACACACACACACACACACACACACACACACACACACACACACACACACACACACACACACACACACACACACACACACACACACACACACACACACAGTCTGGTGTTACTCTTGAGTATCTGTAGAGTAGTGTTGATCCTTCTCACACACACACACACAAACACACACACACACACAAACACACACACACACACACACACACACACACACACACACACACACACACACACACACACACACACACACACACACACAGTCTGGTGTTACTCTTGAGTATCTGTAGAGTAGTGTTGATCCTTCTCACACACACACACACAAACACACAAACACACACACACACGGACAGAACATCAGAACATCAGAAGAACATCAGAACATCAGAAGAACATCAGAACATCAGAAGAACATCAGAACTTCAGAAGAACATCAGAACATCAGAAGAACATCAGAACTTCAGAAGAACATCAGAACATCAGAACTTCAGAAGAACATCAGAACATCAGAAGAACATCAGAACATCAGAACATCAGAAGAACATCAGAACTTCAGAAGAACATCAGAATATCAGAACATCAGAACATCAGAAGAACATCAGAACTTCAGAAGAACATTAGAACTTCAGAGGAAAATCAGAACATCAGAACTTCAGAAGAACATCAGAACTTCAGAAGAACATCAGAACATCAGAACATCAGAACATCAGAACATCAGAACATCAGAACTTCAGAAGAACATCAGAACTTCAGAAGAACATCAGAACATCAGAACTTCAGAACTTCAGAAGAACATCAGAACTTCAGAACTTCAGAAGAACATCAGAACATCAGAACTTCAGAACTTCAGAAGAACATCAGAACTTCAGAAGAACATCAGAACATCAGAACTTCAGAAGAATATCCGAACATCAGAACTTCAGAAGAACATCAGAATATCAGAACATCAGAACTTCAGAACATCAGAACATCAGAACATCAGAACATCAGAACATCAGAACATCAGAACTTCAGAAGAACATCAGAACTTCAGAAGAACATCAGAACTTCAGAACTTCAGAAGAACATCAGAACTTCAGAACTTCAGAAGAACATCAGAACTTCAGAAGAACATCAGAACATCAGAACTTCAGAACTTCAGAAGAACATCAGAATATCAGAACATCAGAACTTCAGAAGAACATCAGAACATCAGAAGAACATCAGAACTTCAGAACTTCAGAAGAACATCAGAACTTCAGAAGAACATCAGAAGAACATCAGAACTTCAGAAGAATATCAGAACATCAGAACTTCAGAAGAACATCATAACTTCAGAAGAACATCAGAACATCAGAAGAATATCAGAACTTCAGAAGAACATCAGAACATCAGAACA
>NC_137112.1:50334926-50372426 GCF_949357685.1 Gobio gobio | reverse complement strand
ATCCATCCACACATCCATCCAACCAACACATCCATTCATCCACACATCCATCCAACCAACACATCCACCCATCTACACATCCATCCATCCACACATCCATCATCCAACACATCCATCATCCACACATCCATCCAACCAACACATCCATTCATCCACACATCCATCCATTCACACATCCATCCAACCAACACATCCATTCATCCACACATCCATCCACCAACACATCCATCCATCTACACATCCATCCATCCACACATCCATTCATCCAACACATCCATTCATCCACACATCCATCCACCACACATCCATCATCCACACATCCATCACCAACACATCCATCATCCACACATCCATCCATCACACATCCATCATCCAACACATCCATTCACCACACATCCATCCAACCAACACATCCATTCATCCACACATCCATCCATTCACACATCCATCCAACCAACACATCCATTCATCCACACATCCATCCAACCAACACATCCATCCATCTACACATCCATCCATCCACACATCCATTCAACCAACACATCCATTCATCCACACATCCATCCAACCAACACATCCAATCATCCACACATCCATCCATCCACACATCCATCCAACCAACACATCCATCCATCCACACATCCATCCAACCACACATCCATCATCCAACACATCCATCCATCCACACATCCATCCAACCAACACATCCATCAACTACACATCCATCCAACAACACATCCATCACCAACACATCCATCATCCACACATCCATCCAACCAACACATCCATCCATCCACACATCCATCCATCAACACATCCATCCAACCAACACATCCATTCATCCACACATCCATCCAACCAACACATCCATCCATCCTACACATCCATCCATTCACACATCCATCCAACCAACACATCCATTCATCCACACATCCATCCAACCAACACATCCATCCATCTACACATCCATCCATCCACACATCCATTCATCCAACACATCCATTCATCCACACATCCATCCAACCAACACATCCATTCATCCACACATCCATCCATCACACATCCATCAACCAACACATCCATTCATCCACACATCCATCCAACCAACACATCCATCATCCCACATCATCCATTCACATCCACCACCACACATCCATTCATCCACACATCCATCCAACCAACACATCCATCCATCTACACATCCATCCATCACACATCCATCCAACCAACACATCCATTCATCCACACATCCATCCAACCAACACATCCATCCATCTACACATCCATCCATCCACACATCCATCCAACCAACACATCCATTCATCCACACATCCATCCAACCAACACATCCACCCATCTACACATCCATCCATCCACACATCCATCATCCAACACATCCATTCATCCACACATCCATCCAACCAACACATCCATCATCCACACATCCATCCATCACACAACCATCCAACCAACACATCCATTCATCCACACATCCAACCAACCAACACATCCATCCATCTACACATCCATCCATCCACACATCCATTCATCCAACACATCCATCATCCACACATCCATCCAATCACACATCCATCCATCCACACATCCATCATCCAACACACCCATCACCACACACCAACCACTACACACCATCAACCAACACATCATCATCCACACATCCATCCAACCAACACATCCATCAACCCACACATCCATCCATCACACATCCATCCAACCAACACATCCATTCATCCACACATCCATCCAACCAACACATCCATCCATCTACACATCCATCCATCCACACATCCATTCATCCAACACATCCATTCATCCACACATCCATCCAACCAACACATCCATCATCCACACATCCATCCATCACACATCCATCCAACCAACACATCCATCCATCTACACATCCATCCATCCACACATCCATCATCCAACACATCCATCATCCACACATCCATCCAACCAACACATCCATCCATCTACACATCCATCCATCTACACATCCATTCATCCAACACATCCATTCATCCACACATCCATCCAACCAACACATCCATTCATCCACACATCCATCCATTCACACATCCATCCAACCAACACATCCATTCATCCACACATCCATCCAACCAACACATCCATCCATCTACACATCCATCCATCACACATCCATCCAACCAACACATCCATTCATCCACACATCCATCCAACCAACACATCCATCCATCTACACATCCATCCATCCACACATCCATCCAACCAACACATCCATTCATCCACACATCCATCCAACCAACACATCCACCCATCTACACATCCATCCATCCACACATCCATTCATCCAACACATCCATTCATCTACACATCCATCCAACCAACACATCCATTCATCCACACATCCATCCATTCACACATCCATCCAACCAACACATCCATTCATCCACACATCCATCCAACCAACACATCCATCCATCTACACATCCATCCATCCACACATCCATTCATCCAACACATCCATTCATCCACACATCCATCCATTCACACATCCATTCATCCACACATCCATTCATCCAACACATCCATTCATCCACACATCCATCCATCTACACATCCATTCATCCAACACATCCATTCATCCACACATCCATCCAACCAACACATCCATTCATCCACACATCCATCCATCACACATCCATCCAACCAACACATCCATTCATCCACACATCCATCCAACCAACACATCCATCCATCTACACATCCATCCATCCACACATCCATCCAACCAACACATCCATTCATCCAGACATCCATCCATCCACACATCCATCCAACCAACACATCCATACATCCACACATCCATCCAACCAACACATCCATTCATCCACACATCCATCCAACCAACACATCCATTCATCCACACATCCATCCATTCACACATCCATCCAACCAACACATCCATTCATCCACACATCCATCCAACAACACATCCATTCATCCACACATCCATCCACTACACATCCATTCATCCACACATCCATCCAACCAACACATCCATTCATCCACACATCCATCCAACCAACACATCCATTCATCCACACATCCATCCATCACACATCCATCCAACCAACACATCCATTCATCCACACATCCATCCATCTACACATCCATCCAACCAACACATCCATTCATCCACACATCCATCCATTCACACATCCATCCAACCAACACATCCATTCATCCACACATCCATCCAACCAACACATCCATCCATCTACACATCCATCCATCCACACATCCATCCAACCAACACATCCATTCATCCACACATACATCCATTCACACATCCATCCAACCAACACATCCATTCATCCACACATCCATCCAACCAACACATCCATTCATCCACACATCCATCCAACCAACACATCCATTCATCCACACATCCATCCATTCACACATCCATCCAACCAACACATCCATTCATCCACACATCCATCCATCTACACATCCATTTATCCACACATCCATCCATCTACACATCCATTCATCCACACATCCATCCAACCAACACATCCATTCATCCACACATCCATCCAACCAACACATCCATTCATCCACACATCCATCCAACCAACCAACCAACACATCCATTCATCCACACATCCATCCATCCAACACATCCATCCATCCACACATCCATCCATTCACACATCCATCCAACCAACACATCCATTCATCCACACATCCATCCATTCACACATCCATCCAACCAACACATCCATTCATCCACACATCCATCCAACCAACACATCCATCCATCTACACATCCATCCATCCACACATCCATCCAACCAACACATCCATTCATCCACACATCCATCCATTCACACATCCATCCAACCAACACATCCATTCATCCACACATCCATCCAACCAACACATCCATTCATCCACACATCCATCCAACCAACACATCCATTCATCCACACATCCATCCAACCAACACATCCATTCATCCACACATCCATCCATTCACACATCCATCCAACCAACCAACACATCCATTCATCCACACATCCATCCATCTACACATCCATTCATCCACACATCCATCCATCTACACATCCATTCATCCACACATCCATCCAACCAACACATCCATTCATCCACACATCCATCCAACCAACACATCCATTCATCCACACATCCATCCAACCAACACATCCATTCATCCACACATCCATCCATCCAACACATCCATCCATCTACACATCCATCCATCCACACATCCATCCAACCAACACATCCATTCATCCACACATCCATCCATTCACACATCCATCCAACCAACACATCCATTCATCCACACATCCATCCATTCACACATCCATCCAACCAACACATCCATTCATCCACACATCCATCCAACCAACACATCCATCCATCTACACATCCATCCATCCACACATCCATCCAACCAACACATCCATTCATCCACACATCCATCCATTCACACATCCATCCAACCAACACATCCATTCATCCACACATCCATCCAACCAACACATCCATTCATCCACACATCCATCCATTCACACATCCATCCAACCAACACATCCATTCATCCACACATCCATCCAACCAACACATCCATTCATCCACACATCCATCCATCTACACATCCATTCATCCACACATCCATTCATCCACACATCCATTCATCCACACATCCATCCATCTACACATCCATTCATCCACACATCCATCCAACCAACACATCCATTCATCCACACATCCATCCAACCAACACATCCATTCATCTACACATCCATCCAACCAACCAACACATCCATTCATCCACACATCCATCCAACCAACCAACACATCCATTCATCCACACATCCATCCATTCACACATCCATCCAACCAACACATCCATTCATCCACACATCCATCCAACCAACACATCAATTCATCCACACATCCATCCAACCAACACATCCATTCATCCACACATCCAACCAACACATCCATCCATCTACACATCCATCCATCTACACATCCATTCATCCACACATCCATTCATCCACACATCCATTCATCCACACATCCATTCATCCACACATCCATCCAACCATCACATCCATCCATCCACACATCCATTCATCCACACATCCATCCAACCAACACATCCATTCATCCACACATCCATCCAACCAACACATCCATCCATCTACACATCCATCCATCTACACATCCATTCATCCACACATCCATTCATCCACACATCCATTCATCCACACATCCATTCATCCACACATCCATCCAACCAACACATCCATCCATCTACACATCCATCCATCTACACATCCATTCATCCACACATCCATTCATCCACACATCCATTCATCCACACATCCATTCATCCACACATCCATTCATCCACACATCCATCCATCTACACATCCATCCATCCATCACATCCACCCATCTGTCCATTCATCCATCTACACATCCATCCATCCATCACATCCACCCATCTGTCCATTCATCCATCCATCCTTTGGTCACATCATCCACCCATCTGCAGTGTAATCGTCTGCTGTGCCGCTGGAGGGCTGTGATGGCCGCAGTGCCAGAGAAATGTAATCACTATAATGGCCATGAATCCCTCCTCTGAGACTCAGATTCCCACCTTCTCTCTCTCCTTCTCTCTCTCTCTCTCTCTCCTTCTCTCTCTCCTTCTCTCTCTCCTTCTCTCTCTCCTTCTCTCTCTCCTTCTCTCTCTCCTTCTCTCTCTCCTTCTCTCTCTCCTTCTCTCCTCCATCTGGAGGTTAAACGGGGCTAATGAGCGCTAACTGGAGCTCACTGTCACTGCTGAGTGTGTGTTAGACCTCTCACATGTGTTTTCACTACAAAGCCAAGAACATGTCAAGGCAATGAATGTGTTTGATAAAGATTCGCAAACCGTGTTTGGTTTCTCTTTTACACGTATGTCTGTGTGCTGTGTGTATGTGCACAACATGTGTTCAAATGGGCACAGTGTTATTGAGGAACGCCAGCGCAGAGATCCGGCTAAAAACATCATCTTTTGGTCAGAGCCATCACAGAAACGACTGCTTTATTATAGAGGATGTCCTCTGAGCTTTATTATAGAGGATGTCCTCTGAGCTTTATTATAGAGGATGTCCTCTGTGCTTTATTATAGAGGATGTCCTCTGCGCTTTATTATAGAGGATGTCCTCTGCGCTTTATTATAGAGGATGTCCTCTGTGCTTTATTATAGAGGATGTCCTCTGAGCTTTATTATAGAGGATGTCCTCTGAGCTTTATTATAGAGGATGTCCTCTGCGCTTTATTATAGAGGATGTCCTCTGCGCTTTATTATAGAGGATGTCCTCTGTGCTTTATTATAGAGGATGTCCTCTGCGCTTTATTATAGAGGATGTCCTCTGCGCTTTATTATAGAGGATGTCCTCTGCGCTTTATTATAGAGGATGTCCTCTGCGCTTTATTATAGAGGATGTCCTCTGTGCTTTATTATAGAGGATGTCCTCTGTGCTTTATTATAGAGGATGTCCTCTGTGCTTTATTATAGAGGATGTCCTCTGCGCTTTATTATAGAGGATGTCCTCTGTGCTTTATTATAGAGGATGTCCTCTGAGCTTTATTATAGAGGATGTCCTCTGTGCTTTATTATAGAGGATGTCCTCTGAGCTTTATTATAGAGGATGTCCTCTGTGCTTTATTATAGAGGATGTCCTCTGTGCTTTATTATAGAGGATGTCCTCTGCGCTTTATTATAGAGGATGTCCTCTGTGCTTTATTATAGAGGATGTCCTCTGAGCTTTATTATAGAGGATGTCCTCTGAGCTTTATTATAGAGGATGTCCTCTGTGCTTTATTATAGAGGATGTCCTCTGAGCTTTATTATAGAGGATGTCCTCTGAGCTTTATTATAGAGGATGTCCTCTGTGCTTTATTATAGAGGATGTCCTCTGTGCTTTATTATAGAGGATGTCCTCTGAGCTTTATTATAGAGGATGTCCTCTGAGCTTTATTATAGAGGATGTCCTCTGTGCTTTATTATAGAGGATGTCCTCTGAGCTTTATTATAGAGGATGTCCTCTGAGCTTTATTATAGAGGATGTCCTCTGAGCTTTATTATAGAGGATGTCCTCTGTGCTTTATTATAGAGGATGTCCTCTGAGCTTTATTATAGAGGATGTCCTCTGCGCTTTATTATAGAGGATGTCCTCTGTGCTTTATTATAGAGGATGTCCTCTGTGCTTTATTATAGAGGATGTCCTCTGAGCTTTATTATAGAGGATGTCCTCTGAGCTTTATTATAGAGGATGTCCTCTGCGCTTTATTATAGAGGATGTCCTCTGTGCTTTATTATAGAGGATGTCCTCTGCGCTTTATTATAGAGGATGTCCTCTGTGCTTTATTATAGAGGATGTCCTCTGTGCTTTATTATAGAGGATGTCCTCTGCGCTTTATTATAGAGCATGTCCTCTGTGCTTTATTATAGAGGATGTCCTCTGTGCTTTATTATAGAGGATGTCCTCTGTGCTTTATTATAGAGCATGTCCTCTGTGCTTTATTATAGAGCATGTCCTCTGTGCTTTATTATAGAGGATGTCCTCTGCGCTTTATTATAGAGCATGTCCTCTGTGCTTTATTATAGAGGATGTCCTCTGCGCTTTATTATAGAGGATGTCCTCTGCGCTTTATTATAGAGGATGTCCTCTGCGCTTTATTATAGAGGATGTCCTCTGTGCTTTATTATAGAGGATGTCCTCTGTGCTTTATTATAGAGGATGTCCTCTGTGCTTTATTATAGAGGATGTCCTCTGAGCTTTATTATAGAGGATGTCCTCTGAGCTTTATTATAGAGGATGTCCTCTGAGCTTTATTATAGAGGATGTCCTCTGTGCTTTATTATAGAGGATGTCCTCTGTGCTTTATTATAGAGGATGTCCTCTGTGCTTTATTATAGAGGATGTCCTCTGTGCTTTATTATAGAGGATGTCCTCTGCGCTTTATTATAGAGGATGTCCTCTGAGATTTATTATAGAGGATGTCCTCTGCGCTTTATTATAGAGGATGTCCTCTGAGCTTTATTATAGAGGATGTCCTCTGTGCTTTATTATAGAGGATGTCCTCTGTGCTTTATTATAGAGGATGTCCTCTGCGCTTTATTATAGAGGATGTCCTCTGCGCTTTATTATAGAGGATGTCCTCTGTGCTTTATTATAGAGGATGTCCTCTGTGCTTTATTATAGAGGATGTCCTCTGTGCTTTATTATAGAGGATGTCCTCTGCGCTTTATTATAGAGGATGTCCTCTGTGCTTTATTATAGAGGATGTCCTCTGTGCTTTATTATAGAGGATGTCCTCTGTGCTTTATTATAGAGGATGTCCTCTGCGCTTTATTATAGAGGATGTCCTCTGTGCTTTATTATAGAGGATGTCCTCTGTGCTTTATTATAGAGGATGTCCTCTGCGCTTTATTATAGAGGATGTCCTCTGTGCTTTATTATAGAGGATGTCCTCTGTGCTTTATTATAGAGGATGTCCTCTGTGCTTTATTATAGAGGATGTCCTCTGAGCTTTATTATAGAGGATGTCCTCTGTGCTTTATTATAGAGGATGTCCTCTGTGCTTTATTATAGAGGATGTCCTCTGAGCTTTATTATAGAGGATGTCCTCTGTGCTTTATTATAGAGGATGTCCTCTGTGCTTTATTATAGAGGATGTCCTCTGTGCTTTATTATAGAGGATGTCCTCTGCGCTTTATTATAGAGGATGTCCTCTGTGCTTTATTATAGAGGATGTCCTCTGCGCTTTATTATAGAGGATGTCCTCTGCGCTTTATTATAGAGGATGTCCTCTGCGCTTTATTATAGAGGATGTCCTCTGCGCTTTATTATAGAGGATGTCCTCTGAGCTTTATTATAGAGGATGTCCTCTGTGCTTTATTATAGAGGATGTCCTCTGTGCTTTATTATAGAGGATGTCCTCTGTGCTTTATTATAGAGGATGTCCTCTGTGCTTTATTATAGAGGATGTCCTCTGTGCTTTATTATAGAGGATGTCCTCTGTGCTTTATTATAGAGGATGTCCTCTGTGCTTTATTATAGAGGATGTCCTCTGCGCTTTATTATAGAGGATGTCCTCTGTGCTTTATTATAGAGGATGTCCTCTGTGCTTTATTATAGAGGATGTCCTCTGCGCTTTATTATAGAGGATGTCCTCTGCGCTTTATTATAGAGGATGTCCTCTGCGCTTTATTATAGAGGATGTCCTCTGTGCTTTATTATAGAGGATGTCCTCTGTGCTTTATTATAGAGGATGTCCTCTGTGCTTTATTATAGAGGATGTCCTCTAAGATTTATTATAGAGGATGTCCTCTGAGCTTTATTATAGAGGATGTCCTCTGAGCTTTATTATAGAGGATGTCCTCTGCGCTTTATTATAGAGGATGTCCTCTGCGCTTTATTATAGAGGATGTCCTCTGAGATTTATTATAGAGGATGTCCTCTGCGCTTTATTATAGAGGATGTCCTCTGAGATTTATTATAGAGGATGTCCTCTGCGCTTTATTATAGAGGATGTCCTCTGCGCTTTATTATAGAGGATGTCCTCTGCGCTTTATTATAGAGGATGTCCTCTGCGCTTTATTATAGAGGATGTCCTCTGTGCTTTATTATAGAGGATGTCCTCTGTGCTTTATTATAGAGGATGTCCTCTGCGCTTTATTATAGAGGATGTCCTCTAAGATTTATTATAGAGGATGTCCTCTGAGCTTTATTATAGAGGATGTCCTCTGTGCTTTATTATAGAGGATGTCCTCTGTGCTTTATTATAGAGGATGTCCTCTGCGCTTTATTATAGAGGATGTCCTCTGTGCTTTATTATAGAGGATGTCCTCTGTGCTTTATTATAGAGGATGTCCTCTGCGCTTTATTATAGAGGATGTCCTCTGTGCTTTATTATAGAGGATGTCCTCTGCGCTTTATTATAGAGGATGTCCTCTGCGCTTTATTATAGAGGATGTCCTCTGCGCTTTATTATAGAGGATGTCCTCTGCGCTTTATTATAGAGGATGTCCTCTGCGCTTTATTATAGAGGATGTCCTCTGCGCTTTATTATAGAGGATGTCCTCTGAGCTTTATTATAGAGGATGTCCTCTGCGCTTTATTATAGAGGATGTCCTCTGTGCTTTATTATAGAGGATGTCCTCTGCGCTTTATTATAGAGGATGTCCTCTGCGCTTTATTATAGAGGATGTCCTCTGTGCTTTATTATAGAGGATGTCCTCTGTGCTTTATTATAGAGGATGTCCTCTGTGCTTTATTATAGAGGATGTCCTCTGCGCTTTATTATAGAGGATGTCCTCTGTGCTTTATTATAGAGGATGTCCTCTGTGCTTTATTATAGAGGATGTCCTCTGTGCTTTATTATAGAGGATGTCCTCTGCGCTTTATTATAGAGGATGTCCTCTGTGCTTTATTATAGAGGATGTCCTCTGTGCTTTATTATAGAGGATGTCCTCTGCGCTTTATTATAGAGGATGTCCTCTGCGCTTTATTATAGAGGATGTCCTCTGTGCTTTATTATAGAGGATGTCCTCTGCGCTTTATTATAGAGGATGTCCTCTGCGCTTTATTATAGAGGATGTCCTCTGCGCTTTATTATAGAGGATGTCCTCTGTGCTTTATTATAGAGGATGTCCTCTGCGCTTTATTATAGAGGATGTCCTCTGCGCTTTATTATAGAGGATGTCCTCTGCGCTTTATTATAGAGGATGTCCTCTGCGCTTTATTATAGAGGATGTCCTCTGCGCTTTATTATAGAGGATGTCCTCTGAGCTTTATTATAGAGGATGTCCTCTGTGCTTTATTATAGAGGATGTCCTCTGCGCTTTATTATAGAGGATGTCCTCTGTGCTTTATTATAGAGGATGTCCTCTGCGCTTTATTATAGAGGATGTCCTCTGTGCTTTATTATAGAGGATGTCCTCTGCGCTTTATTATAGAGGATGTCCTCTGAGCTTTATTATAGAGGATGTCCTCTGCGCTTTATTATAGAGGATGTCCTCTGAGCTTTATTATAGAGGATGTCCTCTGCGCTTTATTATAGAGGATGTCCTCTGTGCTTTATTATAGAGGATGTCCTCTGTGCTTTATTATAGAGGATGTCCTCTGCGCTTTATTATAGAGGATGTCCTCTGAGCTTTATTATAGAGGATGTCCTCTGCGCTTTATTATAGAGGATGTCCTCTGTGCTTTATTATAGAGGATGTCCTCTGTGCTTTATTATAGAGGATGTCCTCTGCGCTTTATTATAGAGGATGTCCTCTGTGCTTTATTATAGAGGATGTCCTCTGTGCTTTATTATAGAGGATGTCCTCTGAGCTTTATTATAGAGGATGTCCTCTGCGCTTTATTATAGAGGATGTCCTCTGCGCTTTATTATAGAGGATGTCCTCTGCGCTTTATTATAGAGGATGTCCTCTGCGCTTTATTATAGAGGATGTCCTCTGAGCTTTATTATAGAGGATGTCCTCTGCGCTTTATTATAGAGGATGTCCTCTGTGCTTTATTATAGAGGATGTCCTCTGTGCTTTATTATAGAGGATGTCCTCTGTGCTTTATTATAGAGGATGTCCTCTGTGCTTTATTATAGAGGATGTCCTCTGTGCTTTATTATAGAGGATGTCCTCTGTGCTTTATTATAGAGGATGTCCTCTGTGCTTTATTATAGAGGATGTCCTCTGTGCTTTATTATAGAGGATGTCCTCTGTGCTTTATTATAGAGGATGTCCTCTGCGCTTTATTATAGAGGATGTCCTCTGTGCTTTATTATAGAGGATGTCCTCTGTGCTTTATTATAGAGGATGTCCTCTGAGCTTTATTATAGAGGATGTCCTCTGCGCTTTATTATAGAGGATGTCCTCTGCGCTTTATTATAGAGGATGTCCTCTGCGCTTTATTATAGAGGATGTCCTCTGTGCTTTATTATAGAGGATGTCCTCTGAGCTTTATTATAGAGGATGTCCTCTGTGCTTTATTATAGAGGATGTCCTCTGTGCTTTATTATAGAGGATGTCCTCTGAGCTTTATTATAGAGGATGTCCTCTGTGCTTTATTATAGAGGATGTCCTCTGTGCTTTATTATAGAGGATGTCCTCTGCGCTTTATTATAGAGGATGTCCTCTGCGCTTTATTATAGAGGATGTCCTCTGTGCTTTATTATAGAGGATGTCCTCTGAGCTTTATTATAGAGGATGTCCTCTGTGCTTTATTATAGAGGATGTCCTCTGAGCTTTATTATAGAGGATGTCCTCTGAGCTTTATTATAGAGGATGTCCTCTGTGCTTTATTATAGAGGATGTCCTCTGTGCTTTATTATAGAGGATGTCCTCTGAGCTTTATTATAGAGGATGTCCTCTGAGCTTTATTATAGAGGATGTCCTCTGCGCTTTATTATAGAGGATGTCCTCTGTGCTTTATTATAGAGGATGTCCTCTGTGCTTTATTATAGAGGATGTCCTCTGAGCTTTATTATAGAGGATGTCCTCTGCGCTTTATTATAGAGGATGTCCTCTGCGCTTTATTATAGAGGATGTCCTCTGTGCTTTATTATAGAGGATGTCCTCTGAGCTTTATTATAGAGGATGTCCTCTGCGCTTTATTATAGAGGATGTCCTCTGTGCTTTATTATAGAGGATGTCCTCTGCGCTTTATTATAGAGGATGTCCTCTGCGCTTTATTATAGAGGATGTCCTCTGTGCTTTATTATAGAGGATGTCCTCTGTGCTTTATTATAGAGGATGTCCTCTGAGCTTTATTATAGAGGATGTCCTCTGCGCTTTATTATAGAGGATGTCCTCTGCGCTTTATTATAGAGGATGTCCTCTGTGCTTTATTATAGAGGATGTCCTCTGTGCTTTATTATAGAGGATGTCCTCTGCGCTTTATTATAGAGGATGTCCTCTGTGCTTTATTATAGAGGATGTCCTCTGTGCTTTATTATAGAGGATGTCCTCTGCGCTTTATTATAGAGGATGTCCTCTGCGCTTTATTATAGAGGATGTCCTCTGCGCTTTATTATAGAGGATGTCCTCTGAGATTTATTATAGAGGATGTCCTCTGTGCTTTATTATAGAGGATGTCCTCTGCGCTTTATTATAGAGGATGTCCTCTGTGCTTTATTATAGAGGATGTCCTCTGTGCTTTATTATAGAGGATGTCCTCTGTGCTTTATTATAGAGGATGTCCTCTGTGCTTTATTATAGAGGATGTCCTCTGCGCTTTATTATAGAGGATGTCCTCTGCGCTTTATTATAGAGGATGTCCTCTGTGCTTTATTATAGAGGATGTCCTCTGTGCTTTATTATAGAGGATGTCCTCTGCGCTCGGCTGAAGTCTCTCTGCTGTAATAGGGCTGGCGTGGGACAGCATGTAAAGGCCGATCATGTGTCTCGAGTCTCCGATGCCTAACATTAGGAACACAGAGCAGATCATGAGTTCTGGTTCTGATTCTGTGTGTGTATCTGTGTGTAAGAGAGGTTATGTTATATTCATTCACTGAATCTGAAACATCTGAGCCCCGCTTGCCCATTTTTCCTGCTTCTAACACATCAACTCTGAGGACAACATGTTCACTTGCTGCCTAATATATCCCGCCCACTATCGACTGAAGCGAGATCTCAGGGATGGTCATCATCAGCCTCACCTTGTATTGTTCCCTCAGGGCGTTGTTTCCGTGCCACGCCAGCTTTATGTAACCGGGGAGAGCTGACTTTCCTCAATGGCTAAAGGCACAACCTCATAGCAAAGCTTCCTCCTTTCACACCTTTGACAGGTCACATCATGTTGCATAATCACACACTCAGGACGACAGGTAGAGTTCGCAGTGCTCCGGATTAACCCTTTGATTAAACTGATCATCTGCTTCTGCTTCCCAGACTTCAGCCAGAAATGTCTAGCAACACAAAACATGCTTTGAGAACGAGCACAGAATTGTTCATTTGTGTCTTATGAGATTTCTAACGTGACACAAAAACCATCCGGATGAGCAGGATGAGGAGATGATGAATGAAGGCTGGGGTAAAGAGAGCCGCCCACACATGTTGTGTAACGTGTCTTCAAGTGCCAACAGGAAGAGGATTTCTGCCTCATTCATCGCTCCACCGGACGGACGGAGCGTCTCTGACCCCTTCACTTGTGCAAAATGTACCTATACATGCGATTCAGTGCAGTTTACAGATGCCATGAACACTAGAGGCATTGAAACTGGAGTGTTGATTATTCCTCATATTCTCCATTGTTGCGGCTTCTCTCTTCCCAGTCTGTCAGTAACGCTCTGTTCACTTCCTGTCTCTATGAAGCCCCACTTCTGAAAAGCACACTGTGGTCTGATTGGTCGGCTGGAGCGGTGTGTTGTGATTGGTGTTTGGGAAATGCCCCGCCCCTCACCATAACCAGCAGTTTCAACACACGACTAACTAACTCCAGCATTTTTCCATCTTGCTGAACACATGGACTCTAGAAGACATGATCTACTCTATGCCTGATTTCAGCAGACACACTTATCCAAAGCAATCTGATGCAGATTAATGATAATATGACTGAATGGAGCTCAAGTGTAGTTCCGACAGATGATGGCGTGATTGACAGCTGTCAGCTGATCATAACTCCTCCCACCACCCATGAATCACGGCATACGTTCATCCACACACTCAGTGAGGTTTGCTTGTGAACCCTTCAGAAACTCAGTAATCTGAATCAGACAGAGACACACACCATCCTCTGTCTCTCACACACACTGTGGTAACTGTAATTATGAGCCTGAGCCCGATTTAAACCCGACTATTTATGAATACGTGTGTGTTCTGAGGAGAGAGAGCCGGTGATGTGTGACGGACGCTCAGATCAATAATCCGCTCTAATCCACCTCAGACATGACATGAATCTTTACTGTAGCTACTGTACTTGTTGTAGCCATTAAACAATGTATTTTGTTTCATATTTATTTTTAAATATTATAATGTTATTTTTACATTTCATGTGATTATGAAAAGTGCAAAGATGCGAGTGGATCAGAAATGAGTTTGGTGGTTATTATATTTTGTTTAATATTAAGTTTTATTTTGTTGAAAGCCTTTCTTTAAAGTGAATTTCGTTTCGTATAAATTGTATCTTAATTTGAATCAATGTTTCTTCAGCCAATCGCCTGGATTTAATAAATAAGAAGCAAATATAGCAAAATATAATCGTGACGGAGGCGCGGGAGCGATCACTTTCATTTCACATGAACTGGAGCGTCTCATAAATAAACCCAATCTCAGCCTCACAGACATGAGGAATATATGAGTATAGAAAGCTTGAAATGTCCATTATTAAACAAAACAATTCAAAACGAAAAGAAATAGTCTAGTGAAGCAGAGCGCAGTGTTCACGCGAGCAGCTCATGATGGCGTCTCAGAGCGCTCCATCACTGCATGAGCTGAGAGTTAACACACATCTCTAATCCTGACTTGTGGAACTTTGTACACATTTGTTTCTTAGTTGTGTATTAGTTCTTACTTTGCTAATATATATATATTTTTTCTGATTATGGCATAGCTTTCTGCCCACCCAATGAGGCTAATAAAGTAATGATTAAAAAAACACAAACGCTTGATCAAAGGCCTGACCTGAGGATAGTGCTGGGAAATATCAGCCTGACCTGTGGGTGGGAACTATGTCAGGCTGCTATTTATTGACTATAGCTCAGCCTTTAACACCATAGTTCCCATTAAGCTAACACACAAACTCCTGGATCTAGGCCTGAATTCTTCTCTCTGCCTCTGGATTGAAGATTTCCTCACTGGCAGACCCCAGGCGGTGAGAGTAGGCCAGTTCACCTCCACCTCCATCACCCTGAGTGTTGGAGCTCCACAGGGCTGTGTGCTGAGTCCCCTGCTCTACTCTCTCTACACCCATGACTGTTTGTCCACACACAGCTCCACCTCGATCATCAAGTTTGCTGATGATACTGTTGTCCTGGGTCTCATCTCCAACAACAATGAGACGGCATACTTGGACGAAGTGGAGCAACTGACATCATGGTGCCAGGACAACTGTCTCTCTCTGAATGTTAACAAGACCAAAGAACTGATTGTGGACTTCAGGAAGAGACCGCATCGGTCATACTCCCCTCTCATGATCAGCGGGACACCGGTAGAGAGAGTGAGCAGCTTCAAATACCTGGGTGTGAACATCTCCGAGGATCTGACCTGGACTACACACATCCAGACACAGGTGAAAAAAGCCAGGCAAAGACTGTACCACCTGCGCCAGCTGAGGAAATTCAGGGTTTCACCAGCCATCCTGAAAACTTTCTATCGAGGGGCGATAGAAAGTGTCCTGACTCAGTGCATCACAGCGTGGTACGGGAACAGCACCAGTCACGACTGCAAAGCCCTGCAAAGAGTGGTGCGCTTATCCGAGCGCATCTCAGGCTCAGCTCTCCCGTCTCTGCAGGACATCTTCACCAAACGCTGCAGAGGTAGAGCTACTAAAATCATCAGAGACATTAATCACCCTGCAAACTCTCACTTCACCCTGCTGCCATCTGGTAAGCGCTTCCGTAGCCTGATGGCAAAGACTGAAAGACTCAGGAGGAGTTTCTTCCCCCAGGCCATCAGACTCCTGAACTCAGTCACGTGACTCACTTCACCCCGCACACACATAAACATCCAGTTTAAACATTAACATTCACATACTGCCATTGCACTGCACTTTACTTTCCTATTGTTACTGTGTAACAACCTGTAATAAACCTGTTTGCACATCATACTCCTGTTTGCACATTATACTCCGATTTGCAATTATACCTATTGCATGCACATCATACTTCTCTATATATAAATATATATATATATTTTATGTTAACCACTTATTTTTAAGTCTACAGTTTATCTCACTTATCATATCCACTTACTTTATATTTTATATTTTTATTTTATTTTTTTATTTTTATCTTATTTCCTATTTTTATCTTACTTGATTTATTTATAACTCTACTTATGTTAATACTTTTTATTCTAATTTTATTCTATTTCTATTTTAATTTCCCTTGTGTTCTTGTAACTGTTATTTGCACTGTCCATGGAGCGGACCTGTTTACATTTCACTGCCAGTTGTATATTGTGTATATAACTGTGTATGTGACAAATAAAACTCTTGAATCTTGAATCTGAGGATACTGTTGGGAAATATCGGCCTGACCCGAGGATAGTGCTGGGAAATATCGGCCTGACCTGAGGATAGTGCTGGGAAATATCAGCCTGACCTGAGGATAGTGCTGGGAAATATCAGCCTGACCTGAGGATAGTGCTGGGAAATATCGGCCTGACCTGAGGATAGTGCTGGGAAATATCAGCCTGACCTGAGGATAGTGCTGGGAAATATCGGCCTGACCCGAGGATAGTGCTGGGAAATATCGGCCTGACCCGAGGATAGTGCTGGGAAATATCGGCCTGATCCGAGGATAGTGCTGGGAAATATCGGCCTGACCTGAGGATACTGTTGGGAAATATCGGCCTGATCCGAGGATAGTGCTGGGAAATATCGGCCTGACCCGAGGATAGTGCTGGGAAATATCGGCCTGACCCGAGGATAGTGCTGGGAAATATCGGCCTGACCTGAGGATACTGTTGGGAAATATCGGCCTGATCCGAGGATACTGCTGGGAAATATCGGCCTGACCTGAGGATAGTGCTGGGAAATATCGGCCTGACCTGAGGATAGTGCTGGGAAATATCGGCCTGACCTGAGGATACTGCTGGGAAATATCAGCCTGACCTGAGGATACTGCTGGGAAATATCGGCCTGACCCGAGGATAGTGCTGGGAAATATCGGCATGACCTGAGGATAGTGCTGGGAAATATCGGCCTGACCCGAGGATAGTGCTGGGAAATATCGGCCTGACCCGAGGATAGTGCTGGGAAATATCAGCCTGACCTGAGGATAGTGCTGGGAAATATCGGCCTGACCCGAGGATAGTGCTGGGAAATATCGGCCTGACCCGAGGATAGTGCTGGGAAATATCGGCCTGACCCGAGGATAGTGCTGGGAAATATCGGCCTGACCTGAGGATACTGCTGGGAAATATCGGCCTGACCTGAGGATACTGCTGGGAAATATCGGCCTGACCTGAGGATAGTGCTGGGAAATATCGGCCTGACCTGAGGATACTGCTGGGAAATATCGGCCTGACCCGAGGATAGTGCTGGAAAATATCGGCCTGACCTGAGGATAGTGCTGGGAAATATCGGCCTGACCTGAGGATAGTGCTGGGAAATATCAGCCTGACCTGAGGATAGTGCTGGGAAATATCAGCCTGACCTGAGGATAGTGCTGGGAAATATCAGCCTGACCTGAGGATAGTGCTGGGAAATATCAGCCTGACCTGAGGATACTGCTGGGAAATATCGGCCTGACCTGAGGATAGTGCTGGGAAATATCGGCCTGACCTGAGGATAGTGCTGGGAAATATCAGCCTGACCTGAGGATACTGCTGGGAAATATCAGCCTGACCTGAGGATAGTGCTGGGAAATATCGGCCTGACCCGAGGATACTGCTGGGAAATATCAGCCTGACCTGAGGATAGTGCTGGGAAATATCAGCCTGACCTGAGGATAGTGCTGGGAAATATCAGCCTGACCTGAGGATACTGCTGGGAAATATCAGCCTGACCTGAGGATAGTGCTGGGAAATATCGGCCTGACCTGAGGATAGTGCTGGGAAATATCGGCCTGACCTGAGGATAGTGCTGGGAAATATCAGCCTGACCTGAGGATAGTGCTGGGAAATATCAGCCTGACCTGAGGATAGTGCTGGGAAATATCAGCCTGACCCGAGGATAGTGCTGGGAAATATCGGCCTGACCTGAGGATAGTGCTGGGAAATATCGGCCTGACCTGAGGATAGTGCTGGGAAATATCAGCCTGACCTGAGGATAGTGCTGGGAAATATCAGCCTGACCTGAGGATACTGCTGGGAAATATCGGCCTGACCTGAGGATAGTGCTGGGAAATATCAGCGTGACCTGAGGATACTGCTGGGAAATATCGGCCTGACCTGAGGATAGTGCTGGGAAATATCGGCCTGACCTGAGGATAGTGCTGGGAAATATCAGCCTGACCTGAGGATAGTGCTGGGAAATATCAGCCTGACCTGAGGATACTGCTGGGAAATATCGGCCTGACCTGAGGATAGTGCTGGGAAATATCAGCCTGACCTGAGGATAGTGCTGGGAAATATCGGCCTGACCTGAGGATACTGCTGGGAAATATCAGCCTGACCTGAGGATAGTGCTGGGAAATATCGGCCTGACCTGAGGATAGTGCTGGGAAATATCAGCCTGACCTGAGGATAGTGCTGGGAAATATCAGCCTGACCTGAGGATACTGCTGGGAAATATCAGCCTGACCTGAGGATAGTGCTGGGAAATATCAGCCTGACCTGAGGATAGTGCTGGGAAATATCGGCCTGACCTGAGGATACTGCTGGGAAATATCAGCCTGACCTGAGGATAGTGCTGGGAAATATCGGCCTGACCTGAGGATACTGCTGGGAAATATCAGCCTGACCTGAGGATAGTGCTGGGAAATATCGGCCTGACCTGAGGATACTGCTGGGAAATATCGGCCTGACCTGAGGATAGTGCTGGGAAATATCGGCCTGACCCGAGGATAGTGCTGGGAAATATCGGCCTGACCTGAGGATAGTGCTGGGAAATATCAGCCTGACCCGAGGATAGTGCTGGGAAATATCGGCCTGACCTGAGGATAGTGCTGGGAAATATCAGCCTGACCTGAGGATAGTGCTGGGAAATATCGGCCTGACCCGAGGATAGTGCTGGGAAATATCAGCCTGACCCGAGGATAGTGCTGGGAAATATCAGCCTGACCTGAGGATAGTGCTGGGAAATATCAGCCTGACCTGAGGATAGTGCTGGGAAATATCAGCCTGACCTGAGGATACTGCTGGGAAATATCAGCCTGACCTGAGGATAGTGCTGGGAAATATCAGCCTGACCCGAGGATAGTGCTGGGAAATATCAGCCTGACCCGAGGATACTGCTGGGAAATATCAGCCTGACCCGAGGATACTGCTGGGAAATATCAGCCTGACCCGAGGATAGTGCTGGGAAATATCAGCCTGACCCGAGGATAGTGCTGGGAAATATCGGCCTGACCTGAGGATAGTGCTGGGAAATATCAGCCTGACCTGAGGATAGTGCTGGGAAATATCGGCCCGCGGGTCAAGTTCAGGCTCGGGCAGAGAATCTAAACTCCAGACTGGATCTGCAGACAGAGTGAGATTAAAACACACTTCCGGGTCTTCAGTGCGGCACGCCCATCAAAACCCAGCGTTTCTTCATAGAGCCTCAAAACCAGGGCAGAATATTGACTATTACTCATTCATTATGATGTTTGTGAATGTAAAAACCACGTGAACATCATTAGTTGACCTCAGACAACAGGATAAAAAATTAAAAAAGGCAGTTCATGACCTCTTTAATACTGCGTGTTCACATGGACACTTTAGTTGTATCTAGTCCTCCACTAACCCAGTCTCTATCCGTCACAATCTGGCCCATGTCAAACTCGCTCATATCCTTACGCTTGCCCATTTTTCCTGCTTCTAACACATCAACTCTGAGGACAATATGTTCACTTGCTGCCTAATATATCCCGCCCACTAACAGGAGATGAAGCGCTGAAAGCTTCATGTTTTCTGGCAGTGTCTGAGGATTAGCTCTCCATGTGCAGATCCACATCTGAAAGACTGGTGATATCGGCTCCAGATCCCAGCGCTCTGTGTTTGTGTGGGATTCACTGCTTCTGCTTCTGCAAAGTGAGACAGGAAGAGCTGTGAACAGAGACAGGTGACCTCTGACCTCATCAGCAGCAGACCGTGTCTGGGGTCATGGACTCCTGACCTCAGCTTCAGTTAATAAACCTGCGCATTAACCCGAGTGTTCAAGAGTCTGGTTAAGCAGTTGTTTTACACTCTTCATGAGAGACAACAGACAGAGTTTACACTGATCATCTCGACACCACATTCATTCATATGGATCAGCAGAACAATAAAACCATCAAGTATGATTTGGGGAAACAAAAACTGAAGCTGAACTGACCCCTCGAGCATTGTTTTAAAGGAAACTGTTTTAGATCTCGCAATTCTGCCTTTATTGCTCCAACTCTGTGTCCTGGTCCCACCAGACTCTCACACACTTCATCTGTTCAGCGAGTCTCGCTCTCCATTGACCAGCGTTTACTTCCTTGAAGGCGGGAACTCTTGCAGTTTAAAACTATTGGATCTGCCCAGAGCCGCTCTGGATCCGCCATTACCAATCGCTAACGTTTAGCCGTGACGTATGTCGTCTCTAACTAGCGCATGACATCAGCGTTATCGTTCTCAGCCTCTGTTCACTGATTGGACCAGAGAAAACATAACGCAAT
The DNA here is from genome assembly GCF_949357685.1 of Gobio gobio. Classification (NCBI taxonomy): domain Eukaryota; kingdom Metazoa; phylum Chordata; class Actinopteri; order Cypriniformes; family Gobionidae; genus Gobio; species Gobio gobio. Next base: position 50,350,883 of record NC_137112.1, on the reverse strand, counting down.
CCCAGACGTCCTGAAGGAAAAGTGCGAAGGAGGCGGAGCCAGGCTAACAATTCTCAATATAATATTGAACGGTTCGGTACGGCCTTCACAGTTCAATATGCGCTTGTGAATTGCATTTTTTTTGGCTTTGCAATTAATTAATAATTTTTATGTCTCTTAGTTTATCTCTCAGACACGAATAGACATTCTGCGGCACGATTCAGGCGAATGACACGCCGTGAATTGACACGTGATTCGCGCAAGTTGAAAAATCTGGTGGATATTCGCACCGCGTTAACCAATCAGGAGCTTGCTCTAGTAGTGACAACCATAGATATACATAATAAAGGCTAGATGTCTTGTCCGCTGCTGGCCAATGGAGGTGGACGTCTGCTCCTGGCGGCCATCTTGTCTCAGTCACTCCTAACATTGTGTTTTAATGGTGCATGTACTTTATAAATAACCATAACTTGCTAAATTTTCTACCGATTTTCAAACTGTTTGGTTTGTTATAAACATCAGAGATGTTAGTTATGACACTGCATACTTATGAATAATTTGTTCAAGCATCCAGAATTATAGCCACGTTAATAACGTTTGTAAGAAACCAAACCATTTGTAAATCCGTCCAGATGTCAGCGAGATAAGAGTATTTGTGTTCAGATCACTCGCCTCACATCAGGAGCCAGAAAGCTCGCCTGTGACAAGATGGCCGCCGGTGACGACGTTAGAGACTCCGCCGTAAGACATCTAGCCTTTATTATGTATATCTATGGTGACAACACTGAGGACAGAATCATATGTGGATACCCGGAGCTGTCGACACATCTTCATACTTTATAGAAACAGAATAAAAGGATCTTGGAAGAAAGTGAGTGAGGAGGTGGGACAGTCTGGAGAGTAGTAGAAAGCGCTCTTTACTCAGTTTGAGCTCTACATAGAGTGATTTCAGGGCGATTGGGACACTTTCTGCCATTGAGATGACTTGGAGAATGTGTCCCAATCCCCCTGAATTCACCCTATTGAGACAAGCTAGCTAAAGCGGCACATTGAGCTTATTCACCCTATTGAGACTACAAGCTAGCTAAAGCGGCACATTGAGCTTATTCACCCTATTGAGACTACAAGCTAGCTAAAGCGGCACATTGAGCTTATTCACCCTATTGAGACTACAAGCTAGCTAAAGCGGCACATTGAGCTTATTCGCCCTATTGAGTCTACAAGCTAGCTAAAGCGGCACATTGAGCTTATTCACCCTATTGAGACTACAAGCTAGCTAAAGCGGCACATTGAGCTTATTCACCCTATCGAGACTACAAGCTAGCTAAAGCGGCACATTGAGCTTATTCACCCTATTGAGACTACAAGCTAGCTAAAGCGGCACATTGAGCTTATTCACCCTATTGAGACTACAAGCTAGCTAAAGCGGCACATTGAGCTTATTCACCCTATTGAGACTACAAGCTAGCTAAAGCGGCACATTGAGCTTATTCGCCCTATTGAGTCTACAAGCTAGCTAAAGCCGCACATTGAGCTTATTCACCCTATCGAGACTACAAGCTAGCTAAAGCGGCACATTGAGCTTATTCACCCTATTGAGACTACAAGCTAGCTAAAGCGGCACATTGAGCTTATTCACCCTATCGAGACTACAAGCTAGCTAAAGCGGCACATTGAGCTTATTCACCCTATTGAGACTACAAGCTAGCTAAAGCGGCACATTGAGCTTATTCACCCTATCGAGACTACAAGCTAGCTAAAGCGGCACATTGAGCTTATTCACCCTATTGAGACTACAAGCTAGCTAAAGCGGCACATTGAGCTTATTCACCCTATTGAGACTACAAGCTAGCTAAAGCCGCACATTGAGCTTATTCACCCTATTGAGACTACAAGCTAGCTAAAGCCGCACATTGAGCTTATTCACCCTATCGAGACTACAAGCTAGCTAAAGCGGCACATTGAGCTTATTCACCCTATTGAGACTACAAGCTAGCTAAAGCGGCACATTGAGCTTATTCACCCTATTGAGACTACAAGCTAGCTAAAGCGGCACATTGAGCTTATTCACCCTATTGAGACTACAAGCTAGCTAAAGCGGCACATTGAGCTTATTCACCCTATTGAGACTACAAGCTAGCTAAAGCGGCACATTGAGCTTATTCACCCTATTGAGACTACAAGCTAGCTAAAGCCGCACATTGAGCTTATTCACCCTATCGAGACTACAAGCTAGCTAAAGCCGCACATTGAGCTTATTCACCCTATTGAGACTACAAGCTAGCTAAAGCGGCACATTGAGCTTATTCACCCTATTGAGACTACAAGCTAGCTAAAGCGGCACATTGAGCTTATTCACCCTATCGAGACTACAAGCTAGCTAAAGCCGCACATTGAGCTTATTCACCCTATCGAGACTACAAGCTAGCTAAAGCGGCACATTGAGCTTATTCACCCTATTGAGACTACAAGCTAGCTAAAGCGGCACATTGAGCTTATTCACCCTATTGAGACTACAAGCTAGCTAAAGCGGCACATTGAGCTTATTCACCCTATCAAGACTACAAGCTAGCTAAAGCCGCACATTGAGCTTATTCACCCTATTGAGACTACAAGCTAGCTAAAGCGGCACATTGAGCTTATTCACCCTATTGAGACTACAAGCTAGCTAAAGCGGCACATTGAGCTTATTCACCCTATTGAGACTACAAGCTAGCTAAAGCGGCACATTGAGCTTATTCACCCTATTGAGACTACAAGCTAGCTAAAGCGGCACATTGAGCTTATTCACCCTATCGAGACTACAAGCTAGCTAAAGCGGCACATTGAGCTTATTCACCCTATTGAGACTACAAGCTAGCTAAAGCCGCACATTGAGCTTATTCACCCTATTGAGACTACAAGCTAGCTAAAGCGGCACATTGAGCTTATTCACCCTATCAAGACTACAAGCTAGCTAAAGCCGCACATTGAGCTTATTCACCCTATTGAGACTACAAGCTAGCTAAAGCCGCACATTGAGCTTATTCACCCTATTGAGACTACAAGCTAGCTAAAGCCGCACATTGAGCTTATTCACCCTATTGAGACTACAAGCTAGCTAAAGCGGCACATTGAGCTTATTCACCCTATTGAGACTACAAGCTAGCTAAAGCCGCACATTGAGCTTATTCACCCTATTGAGACTACAAGCTAGCTAAAGCGGCACATTGAGCTTATTCACCCTATTGAGACTACAAGCTAGCTAAAGCCGCACATTGAGCTTATTCACCCTATTGAGACTACAAGCTAGCTAAAGCGGCACATTGAGCTTATTCACCCTATTGAGACTACAAGCTAGCTAAAGCGGCACATTGAGCTTATTCACCCTATTGAGACTACAAGCTAGCTAAAGCGGCACATTGAGCTTATTCACCCTATTGAGACTACAAGCTAGCTAAAGCCGCACATTGAGCTTATTCACCCTATTGAGACTACAAGCTAGCTAAAGCGGCACATTGAGCTTATTCACCCTATTGAGACTACAAGCTAGCTAAAGCCGCACATTGAGCTTATTCACCCTATTGAGACTACAAGCTAGCTAAAGCCGCACATTGAGCTTATTCACCCTATTGAGACTACAAGCTAGCTAAAGCGGCACATTGAGCTTATTCACCCTATCGAGACTACAAGCTAGCTAAAGCGGCACATTGAGCTTATTCACCCTATCGAGACTACAAGCTAGCTAAAGCGGCACATTGAGCTTATTCACCCTATCGAGACTACAAGCTAGCTAAAGCGGCACATTGAGCTTATTCACCCTATTGAGACTACAAGCTAGCTAAAGCGGCACATTGAGCTTATTCACCCTATTGAGACTACAAGCTAGCTAAAGCCGCACATTGAGCTTATTCACCCTATTGAGACTACAAGCTAGCTAAAGCGGCACATTGAGCTTATTCACCCTATTGAGACTACAAGCTAGCTAAAGCGGCACATTGAGCTTATTCACCCTATTGAGACTACAAGCTAGCTAAAGCCGCACATTGAGCTTATTCACCCTATTGAGACTACAAGCTAGCTAAAGCGGCACATTGAGCTTATTCACCCTATTGAGACTACAAGCTAGCTAAAGCCGCACATTGAGCTTATTCACCCTATTGAGACTACAAGCTAGCTAAAGCGGCACATTGAGCTTATTCACCCTATTGAGACTACAAGCTAGCTAAAGCGGCACATTGAGCTTATTCACCCTATCGAGACTACAAGCTAGCTAAAGCCGCACATTGAGCTTATTCACCCTATTGAGACTACAAGCTAGCTAAAGCGGCACATTGAGCTTATTCACCCTATCGAGACTACAAGCTAGCTAAAGCGGCACATTGAGCTTATTCACCCTATTGAGACTACAAGCTAGCTAAAGCGGCACATTGAGCTTATTCACCCTATTGAGACTACAAGCTAGCTAAAGCGGCACATTGAGCTTATTCACCCTATTGAGACTACAAGCTAGCTAAAGCGGCACATTGAGCTTATTCACCCTATTGAGACTACAAGCTAGCTAAAGCCGCACATTGAGCTTATTCACCCTATCAAGACTACAAGCTAGCTAAAGCGGCACATTGAGCTTATTCACCCTATTGAGACTACAAGCTAGCTAAAGCCGCACATTGAGCTTATTCACCCTATCGAGACTACAAGCTAGCTAAAGCGGCACATTGAGCTTATTCACCCTATCGAGACTACAAGCTAGCTAAAGCGGCACATTGAGCTTATTCACCCTATTGAGACTACAAGCTAGCTAAAGCCGCACATTGAGCTTATTCACCCTATTGAGACTACAAGCTAGCTAAAGCGGCACATTGAGCTTATTCACCCTATTGAGACTACAAGCTAGCTAAAGCCGCACATTGAGCTTATTCACCCTATCGAGACTACAAGCTAGCTAAAGCCGCACATTGAGCTTATTCACCCTATTGAGACTACAAGCTAGCTAAAGCGGCACATTGAGCTTATTCGCCCTATTGAGACTACAAGCTAGCTAAAGCCGCACATTGAGCTTATTCACCCTATTGAGACTACAAGCTAGCTAAAGCGGCACATTGAGCTTATTCACCCTATTGAGACTACAAGCTAGCTAAAGCGGCACATTGAGCTTATTCACCCTATTGAGACTACAAGCTAGCTAAAGCCGCACATTGAGCTTATTCACCCTATCGAGACTACAAGCTAGCTAAAGCGGCACATTGAGCTTATTCACCCTATTGAGACTACAAGCTAGCTAAAGCCGCACATTGAGCTTATTCACCCTATTGAGACTACAAGCTAGCTAAAGCGGCACATTGAGCTTATTCACCCTATTGAGACTACAAGCTAGCTAAAGCCGCACATTGAGCTTATTCACCCTATCGAGACTACAAGCTAGCTAAAGCGGCACATTGAGCTTATTCACCCTATTGAGACTACAAGCTAGCTAAAGCGGCACATTGAGCTTATTCGCCCTATTGAGACTACAAGCTAGCTAAAGCGGCACATTGAGCTTATTCACCCTATTGAGACTACAAGCTAGCTAAAGCGGCACATTGAGCTTATTCGCCCTATTGAGTCTACAAGCTAGCTAAAGCGGCACATTGAGCTTATTCACCCTATCGAGACTACAAGCTAGCTAAAGCCGCACATTGAGCTTATTCACCCTATTGAGACTACAAGCTAGCTAAAGCGGCACATTGAGCTTATTCACCCTATTGAGACTACAAGCTAGCTAAAGCGGCACATTGAGCTTATTCACCCTATCGAGACTACAAGCTAGCTAAAGCGGCACATTGAGCTTATTCACCCTATTGAGACTACAAGCTAGCTAAAGCGGCACATTGAGCTTATTCACCCTATCGAGACTACAAGCTAGCTAAAGCGGCACATTGAGCTTATTCACCCTATTGAGACTACAAGCTAGCTAAAGCGGCACATTGAGCTTATTCACCCTATTGAGACTACAAGCTAGCTAAAGCGGCACATTGAGCTTATTCACCCTATCGAGACTACAAGCTAGCTAAAGCCGCACATTGAGCTTATTCACCCTATTGAGACTACAAGCTAGCTAAAGCCGCACATTGAGCTTATTCACCCTATTGAGACTACAAGCTAGCTAAAGCCGCACATTGAGCTTATTCACCCTATCGAGACTACAAGCTAGCTAAAGCGGCACATTGAGCTAATTCACCCTATTGAGACTACAAGCTAGCTAAAGCGGCACATTGAGCTTATTCACCCTATTGAGACTACAAGCTAGCTAAAGCCGCACATTGAGCTTATTCACCCTATTGAGACTACAAGCTAGCTAAAGCGGCACATTGAGCTTATTCACCCTATTGAGACTACAAGCTAGCTAAAGCCGCACATTGAGCTTATTCACCCTATTGAGACTACAAGCTAGCTAAAGCGGCACATTGAGCTTATTCACCCTATTGAGACTACAAGCTAGCTAAAGCCGCACATTGAGCTTATTCACCCTATTGAGACTACAAGCTAGCTAAAGCCGCACATTGAGCTTATTCACCCTATTGAGACTACAAGCTAGCTAAAGCGGCACATTGAGCTTATTCACCCTATAGAGACTACAAGCTAGCTAAAGCGGCACATTGAGCTTATTCACCCTATTGAGACTACAAGCTAGCTAAAGCCGCACATTGAGCTTATTCACCCTATTGAGACTACAAGCTAGCTAAAGCCGCACATTGAGCTTATTCACCCTATTGAGACTACAAGCTAGCTAAAGCCGCACATTGAGCTTATTCACCCTATTGAGACTACAAGCTAGCTAAAGCGGCACATTGAGCTTATTCACCCTATAGAGACTACAAGCTAGCTAAAGCGGCACATTGAGCTTATTCACCCTATTGAGACTACAAGCTAGCTAAAGCCGCACATTGAGCTTATTCACCCTATTGAGACTACAAGCTAGCTAAAGCGGCACATTGAGCTTATTCACCCTATTGAGACTACAAGCTAGCTAAAGCCGCACATTGAGCTTATTCACCCTATTGAGACTACAAGCTAGCTAAAGCGGCACATTGAGCTAATTCACCCTATTGAGACTACAAGCTAGCTAAAGCCGCACATTGAGCTTATTCACCCTATTGAGACTACAAGCTAGCTAAAGCGGCACATTGAGCTTATTCACCCTATTGAGACTACAAGCTAGCTAAAGCCGCACATTGAGCTTATTCACCCTATCGAGACTACAAGCTAGCTAAAGCGGCACATTGAGCTTATTCACCCTATCAAGACTACAAGCTAGCTAAAGCCGCACATTGAGCTTATTCACCCTATCGAGACTACAAGCTAGCTAAAGCGGCACATTGAGCTTATTCACCCTATCAAGACTACAAGCTAGCTAAAGCGGCACATTGAGCTTATTCACCCTATCGAGACTACAAGCTAGCTAAAGCGGCACATTGAGCTTATTCACCCTATCAAGACTACAAGCTAGCTAAAGCCGCACATTGAGCTTATTCACCCTATCGAGATTACAAGCTAGCTAAAGCCGCACATTGAGCTTATTCACCCTATCGAGACTACAAGCTAGCTAAAGCCGCACATTGAGCTTATTCACCCTATTGAGACTACAAGCTAGCTAAAGCCGCACATTGAGCTTATTCACCCTATCGAGATTACAAGCTAGCTAAAGCGGCACATTGAGCTTATTCACCCTATTGAGACTACAAGCTAGCTAAAGCCGCACATTGAGCTTATTCACCCTATTGAGACTACAAGCTAGCTAAAGCAGCACATTGAGCTAATTCACCCTATCGAGACTACAAGCTAGCTAAAGCCGCACATTGAGCTTATTCACCCTATTGAGATTACAAGCTAGCTAAAGCAGCACATTGAGCTTATTCACCCTATCGAGACTACAAGCTAGCTAAAGCGGCACATTGAGCTTATTCACCCTATCGAGACTACAAGCTAGCTAAAGCGGCACATTGAGCTTATTCACCCTATTGAGACTACAAGCTAGCTAAAGCCGCACATTGAGCTTATTCACCCTATTTTAAAACAATCCATGTCAGCCATTTCACAACGAGACGAGCCGCTGGCAGAAGCTCCTCCCATGACGAGAATGAAGCGAGAAATGTTCAAACGTCCGACTACATGCGATTTATAGGCTTCATTCGCTTCTAGTGTGAACGCAGCATTATATTCACAGAACACTACAGTTATTCCCACGAATCACCAAGTTTATTATTTGCATGCGTTTTAAAGCCTTGCCGGTTAAACATTTCATTGGCTCATGCAGTGTTTTATCATGAGCTGAGCGCTAAACGCCTGTCAAACACGTGATTAGTCTCACTGCGCTAATACTGTCACACACACAACATAAACACAGTCGTCATGTCTAAAGTCAGATCGGTGTGTGTCTGTATATTAGATGCGTGCAGGTCTTAAAGTGACAGTAGCGCAGTCTGAACTCGCCTGTTCTTAAAGGGACAGTTCACTCTAAAATGTCATCATTATTTCCTCAGTCTAATGTTGATCATAACCTGTATTCATCTCTCCTGTTCAACACAGACCATTGACTTCCACATTATTATTTCCTACAATGGGGACCAGCAACTGTTTGGTTTCCATTCTTCAAAATATATTTTCCAACAGAAGAAAGAACTTTATTCAGGTTTAAAACAACTTGAGCATGAGTTGATGACAGATCTTTCATTTTTGAGTGAACTATTCCATATTTATTGTATTTCTGACAATTTCTCATAATTCTGACTATATTTCTCATAATTCTGACCATATTTATTGTATTTGTGACTATTTTTCGCTACATTTCTGACTATATTTATTACATTTTTGACTATATTTATTACATTTCTGACTATATTTATTGTATTTCTGAACATTTCTTATAATTCTGACTATATTTATTGTATTTCTGAAAATTTCTCATAATTCTGACTGTATTTATTGTATTTGTGACTATTTTTCGCTACATTTCTGACTATATTTATTACATTTCTTACTATATTTATTGTATTTCTGAACATTTCTTATAATTCTGACTATATTTATTGCATTTCTGACCATTTATTGTAATTCTGAATATATTTCTCATATTCTGACTATTTATTGTATTTCTGACTATATTTATTGTATTTCTGACCATTCCTTGTAATTCTGACTATATTTCTCATAATTCTGACTATATTTATTGTATTTGTGACTATTTTTCGCTACATTTCTGACTATATTTATTACATTTCTGACTATATTTATTGTATTTCTGAACATTTCTTATAATTCTGACTATATTTATTGTATTTCTGACTATATTTATTACATTTCTGACTATATTTATTGTATTTCTGACCGTTCCTTGTAATTCTGACTATATTTCTCATAATTCTGACTATATTTCTCATAATTCTGACTATATTTATTGTATTTCTGACTATTTTTCGCTACATTTCTGACTATATTGATTGTATTTCTGAACATTTCTTATAATTCTGACTATATTTATTGTATTTCTGACTATATTGATTGTATTTCTGAACATTTCTTATAATTCTGACTATATTTATTGTATTTCTGACTATATTTATTGTATTTCTGACCATTTCTTGTAATTCTGACTATATTTCTCATAATTCTGACTATTTATTGCATTTCTGACCATTTATTGTAATTCTGACTATATTTCTCATAATTCTGACTATTTATTGCATTTCTGACCATTTATTGTAATTCTGACTATATTTCTCATAATTCTGACTATATTTCTCATAATTCTGACTATATTTCTCATAATTCTGACTATATTTATTGCATTTCTAGACCATTCCTTGTAATTCTGACTATATTTCTTGTAATTCTGACTATATTTCTCATAATTCTGACTATATTTATTGTATTTGTGACTATTTTTCGCTACATTTCTGACTATATTTATTACATTTCTGACTATATTTATTGTATTTCTGAAAATTTCTTATAATTCTGACTATATTTATTGTATTTCTGACCATTCCTTGTAATTCTGACTATATTTCTTGTAATTCTGACTATATTTCTCATAATTCTGACTATATTTCTCATAATTCTGACTATATTTATTGTATTTCTGACTATATTTATTGTATTTCTGACCATTTCTTGTAATTCTGACTATATTTATTGTATTTCTGACTATATTTATTGTATTTCTGATCATTTCTTGTAATTCTGACTATTTCTCTCATAATTCTGACTATATTTCTCATAATTCTGACTATATTTCTCATAATTCTGACTATATTTATTGTATTTGTGACTATTTTTCGCTACATTTCTGACTATATTTATTACATTTCTGACTATATTTATTGTATTTCTGAACATTTCTTATAATTCTGACTATATTTATTGTATTTCTGACTATATTTATTGCATTTCTGACCATTCCTTGTAATTCTGACTATATTTCTTGTAATTCTGACTATATTTCTCATAATTCTGACTATATTTATTGTATTTCTGACTATATTTATTGTATTTCTGACTATATTTATTGCATTTCTGACCATTCCTTGTAATTCTGACTATATTTCTTGTAATTCTGACTATATTTCTCATAATTCTGACTATATTTATTGTATTTCTGACTATATTTATTGTATTTCTGACCATTTCTTGTAATTCTGACTATATTTATTGTATTTCTGACTATATTTATTGTATTTCTGATCATTTCTTGTAATTCTGACTATTTCTCTCATAATTCTGACTATATTTATTGCATTTCTGACTATATTTCCCATAATTCTGACTATATTCATTGCATTTCTGACTATATTTCTGGCATTTCTTTATCCAGACACCCAAAAGAACTGTAATATGTTGAGCTGTAATATTTTCTCCTCCAGCAACTATTACCCAAATGTAAGGTACAATTTCACGCTTAAATGAAAGTACATGAAGTACATTAAAGCCCAATCCATCAGAAACTTGATGTGTCAGTCGGGGTTAAAGGGTAAATCTGTAGATGTTTAAAAGGGCCGATCTCTGACCTGCTGTCTAACGGAGCTCTAGAGCGGCCATCTTTCACACTCATTCTGTGGTCTATCAGTGACTCTGCTTCCTCATCTGATTGGTTCCTCGCCACTGTGGCTAACACACTTTAGATCAGCTGATGCTCAGTGTAATGTTTACATTGAGCCGGACTGGAGGTCAGTAAACTAACGCAGACCGATGATGCGTTTCCTGTGTGGAGCTCTAGATAAACACGACTAGAGTGAGGAAGAGGAAGCCGAGCGGGGATCGCTTCAGCAATCGGTGTCATCACATGCTTCAGAAACCATCTGTGTCTGAAATTACCCACAAGGCAACAGGAAACCAGTGGGCGGGGGGAGGAAGTCTCAGAGACAGCCATGAGGGCCGTTCTCCTAAAGAAAAGGAGAGAACAAGAGGGAAAAATACACAATCTTATCATTCTGACTATATTTCTCATCATTCTGTCTATATTTCTCATCATTCTGACAATTTTTCTTGTATTTCTGATAATTTTTCGCTAATTTGCTGACCATTTCTCATAATTCTGACTATATTTATTGTATTTCTGACTATATTTCTCATAATTCTGACTATCCATCCATCCATCCATCCATCTTCTTCCGCTTTATCCAGGGCCGGGTCGCGGGAGCAACAGTCTAAGCAGAGATGCCCAGACTTCCCTCTCTCTAGCCCTTCCTCCAGCTCTCCCGGGGGTCCAGGAGGCATCCGGAACAGATGCCCGAGCCACCTCAGCTGACCCCTCTCGATGTGGAGGAGCAGCGGCTCTACTCCGAGTTCCTCCCGAGTGACTGAGCTCCTCACCCTATCTCTAAGGGAGCGCCCAGCCACCCTGCGGAGAAAGCTCATTTCGGCCGCCTGTATCCGGGATCTTGTCCTTTCGGTCATGACCCAAAGCTCATGACCATAGGTGAGAGTAGGAACGTAGATTGACCGGTAAATCGAGAGCTTCGCCTTCAACTTAGCTCTTTCTTCACCACAACAGACCCGTACATCGACCGCATTACTGCAGAAGCTGCACCGATCCGTCTGTCAATCTCCCGTTCCATCCTCCCCTCACTCGTGAACAAGACCCTGAGACACCTGAACTCCTCCACTTGGGGCAGGAACTCTCCACCAACCTGAAGTGGGCAAGCCACCCTTTTCCGACTGAGGACCATGGCCTCGGATTTGGAGGTGCTGATCCCCATCCCAGCCGCTTCACACTCGGCTGCAAACCGTCCCAGTGCTGAAGGTCCTGGTTAGAAGGGGCCAACACGACAACGTCATCCGCAAAGAGCAGAGACGAAACTGTGTGGTCCCCAAACCTGACACCCTCCGGCCCTTGGCTGCGCCTAGAAATTCTGTCCATAAAAATTATGAACAGAACCGGCGACAAAGGGCAGCCCTGCCGGAGTCCAACATGCACCGGGAACAAGTCTGACTTACTGCCGGCAATGCGGACCAAACTCCTGCTTCAGTCATACAGGGACCGAACAGCCCTCAGCCGGACCCCGGACCCCATATTCCCCCAGCAACCTCCACAGGACGCCGCGAGGGACACAGTCGAATGCCTTCTCCAAATCCACAAAACACATGTGGACTGGTTGGGCAAACTCCCATGAACCCTCCAGCACCCTGTAGAGGGTATAGAGCTGGTCCAGTGTTCCACGACCAGGACGAAAACCAGACTGTTCCTCCTGAATCCGAGGTTCCACTATCGGCCGAATTCTCCTCTCCAGTACCCTGGCATAGACTTTCCCGGGGAGGCTGAGAAGTGTGATCCCCCTATAGTTGGAACACACTCTCTGATCCCCCGTCTTGAAAAGCGGGACCACCAGCCCGGTTCTGCCAGTCCAGAGGCACTGTCCCCGACCGCCATGCGATGCTGCAGAGGCGTGTCAGCCAAGAACAGCCCCACAACATCCAGAGACTTGAGGTACTCAGGGCGGATCTCATCAGACCCCGGGGCCACTGAGGAGTTTCTTGACCACCTCGGTGACTTCAGCCCGGGTGATGGACGAGTCCACCTCTGAGTCCCCAGCCTCTGCTTCCTCAATGGAAGACGTGACGGCGGGATTGAGGAGATCCTCGAAGTATTCCTTCCACCGGCCGATGATATCCCCAGTTGAGGTCAACAGCCGCCCATCGCCACTGTAGACAGTGTTGGTAGGCACTGCTTCCCCCTCATGAGGCGTCCAACGGTTCACCAGAATCTCTTCGAGGCCGACCGATAGTCTTTCTCCATGGCCTCACCAAACTCCTCCCAGGCCTGATTTTTTTGCCTCCACGACCACCCGGGCTGCAGATCCGCTTGGCCTGCCGGTACCGGTCAGCTCCAGGAGAACATGGTCCACTCGGACTCAATATCTCCAGCCTCCCTCGGGATCTGGTCAAAGCTCTGCCAAACGTTCCCAGCAGATCCTCACAGTACGCTTGGGTCTGTCCATCTTCCTCTCCGCCATCAGATCCAACACACCACCAGGTGAGAGCTCCGCCCCTCTCTTCACCCCAGGTGAGAGCTCCGCCCCTCTCAGATCAGGGGGGCCGTTCCTCCTAATCACACCCTCCAGGAGTCTCTAGGTGTGTTCGACATCGGCTGCGGCTGGATGCACCTGATCGGCGAGAGTAGCCGCGTGCAGGCGGGGAGGAGCTGCAAACACAGACGTGAAGTCGGACACTTTCTGCTTCCCGCGGTGACGCTTGCGCTGTGTTTGCACACTTTATCAGCTGAAGTGAAATAAATGCAATATTTGGCAATACACAGATGTTTCAGAGACATTATTGTCATGTAATACTTTATGCACTGCTTAATACAGCGTGTGTTTTTACAAGAATAAAGTTCAACATATAAGCCTACACTATCAATGAAGTGGGGTCTATGTTTTTAATCAGTTATATTTTGATAAACATGACAATATAACATCGCGACTACATGAAAGGAGGTTTTACTGTTATAAAAAACAGATTTGTGCGCATTAGTGGAGCTGAAGGTTTTAGAATAAACACGAAACACACGTGATCGCTGTCATGCGGTGAATCTGGCCAATCGTGGAACGGCTGTGTCGTCATCAGAGCCCCTGCAGCCTCGAGCAGCTGCTTTGGAGAAACTGCACCGGCTGTAATCGCCGGCTGCTCTCGAATCGCTCTCGCGGCACTTTGTTGACATGCGTCACTGTCACGTGGCGTCGGCGCTGCCTCAAGTCGGACAAAATTTCTAACCGGCATGCACTGCTTCAAGTCAGCCGCCGATCGGTCTGCGCATCGCTGGGTGAAGTCGAACAAGCCTTCTGTCACTGCCCACAGGGGTGTTGAAGTCCCCCAGTAGAACGACGGGTCTCCAGCCGGAGCACTTTCCAGAACCCTCCCAGGGACCCCAGAGGGCCGGGTTCTCCGCTCTGCCATTCGGCCCCTGGCACACACTACAGTGAGAGACCTGTGCCGAAGCCGCAGGGAAGCGACCCTTTCGTTCTTTTCTCTCTGGAGGAGTGTGGTTCCGGAGCCCAAGCCGTGTGTAGAGGTGAGCCCGACGATCTCTAGTCGGAACCTCTCAACCTCAGGCTCCTCCCCCCAGTGAGGGGACATTCCTCATCCCTAAAGCCAGTCCCCGTGTCCAGGGCTTGTCTAGGCTCCTGCCTTCGACTGCTGCCGGATTCTCTCTGCACCGGCCCCTTACGGCCCCTCCTGTGAGTGGTGGGCCCGCGGCGCTCCTTTGGGCTGAGCCCGGCCGGACCCCGTGGGGGAAGGTCCAGCCACCAGGAGCTCTTACGGGCCCCAACCCCAGGCCTGGCCCCGGCTGCACCGCACTGGGGGACGTCTCGCTCCTCGTGGTTCTGCTCTTCATAAGGGTCAGTGAACTGCTCTTAGTCTGACCCTCACCTAGGCCCGGTTTGCCCTGGGAGACCCTATGAGGGCCATATAGCCCAGCTCCTGGGGCCCATCAGGGACTCAAACACCTCCACCACCGAGTAATTCTGACTATATTTCTCATAATTCTGACTATATTTATTGTATTTCTGACTATTTTTCGCTACATTTCTGACCATTTCTCATAATTCTGACTATATTTCTGGCATTTCTTTATCCAGACACCCAAAAGAACTGTAATATGTTGAGCTGTAATATTTTCTCCTTTCAGCAGCTATTACTATTACTGCTATTACTCTCTCTCTCTCTCAGAGATGAATGAACACGCCCACACTGGATAACCAAAAAAATAATTCAATATTTATTTGCAGTACAAACAAGTCTTGTATTGGTTTTCATAGACTATACAATACATCGGACAGTTGATATCCTTCATAAAGCAGAAACTGCCCGGTTCCCCAGCCCAGTATTACACACACACACACACACACACACACACACACACACACACACACACACACACACACACACACACACACACACACACACACACACACACACACACATATATATATATATATATAGAGATTGTATCTTTAAAAAATGTATACAGCACATATAAAACAGCTCAGCCGTCTGAAGCTGGGACACGATGCCCACACAGGCAAATAAAAATCCCTGAAAAATCCCTCAGTGAGGTAAGAAACACACACATCATCAGCCGCTGGGACACACACACACACACACACACACACTCCACCAGGAGCAGCTCAGACACACACACACACACTCCACCAGGAGCAGCTCGGACACACACACACACACACACACACACACACACACACACACCACCAGGAGCAGCTCGGACACACACACACACACACACACACACACACACACACACACACTCCACCAGGAGCAGCTCAGACACACACACACACACACACACACACACACACACACACACACACACACACACACACACACACACACACACACACACACACACACACACACACACACACACTCCACCAGGAGCAGCTCAGACACTCAGACACACACACACACACACACTCCACCAGGAGCAGCTCGGACACACACACACAC
>NC_137112.1:50297426-50324926 GCF_949357685.1 Gobio gobio | reverse complement strand
ATATCCAATCATTAGGTCTTAAAGGGGCAGTATCATTAGGTCTTAAAGGGGCAGTATCATTAGGTCTTAAAGGGGCAGTATCATTAGGTCTTAAAGGGGCAGTATCATTAGGTCTTAAAGGGGCAGTATCATTAGGTCTTAAAGGGGCAGTATCATTAGGTCTTAAAGGGGCAGTATCATTAGGTCTTAAAGGGGCAGTATCATTAGGTCTTAAAGGGGCAGTATCATTAGGTCTTAAAGGGGCAGCATCATTAGGTCTTAAAGGGGCAGTAACATTAGGTCTTAAAGGGGCAGTAACATTAGGTCTTAAAGGGGCAGTATCATTAGGTCTTAAAGGGGCAGTATCATTAGGTCTTAAAGGGGCAGCATCATTAGGTCTTAAAGGGGCAGTAACATTAGGTCTTAAAGGGGCAGTATCATTAGGTCTTAAAGGGGCAGTAACATTAGGTCTTAAAGGGGCAGTAACATTAGGTCTTAAAGGGGCAGTATCATTAGGTCTTAAAGGGGCAGTATCATCAGGTCTTAAAGGGGCAGTATCATTAGGTCTTAAAGGGGCAGTATCATTAGGTCTTAAAGGGGCAGTATCATTAGGTCTTAAAGGGGCAGTATCATTAGGTCTTAAAGGGGCAGTATCATTAGGTCTTAAAGGGGCAGTAACATTAGGTCTTAAAGGGGCAGTATCATTAGGTCTTAAAGGGGCAGTAACATTAGGTCTTAAAGGGGCAGTAACATTAGGTCTTAAAGGGGCAGTATCATTAGGTCTTAAAGGGGCAGTATCATTAGGTCTTAAAGGGGCAGCATCATTAGGTCTTAAAGGGGCAGTAACATTAGGTCTTAAAGGGGCAGTATCATTAGGTCTTAAAGGGGCAGTAACATTAGGTCTTAAAGGGGCAGTAACATTAGGTCTTAAAGGGGCAGTATCATTAGGTCTTAAAGGGGCAGTATCATCAGGTCTTAAAGGGGCAGTATCATTAGGTCTTAAAGGGGCAGTATCATTAGGTCTTAAAGGGGCAGTATCATTAGGTCTTAAAGGGGCAGTATCATTAGGTCTTAAAGGGGCAGTATCATTAGGTCTTAAAGGGGCAGTATCATTAGGTCTTAAAGGGGCAGTATCATTAGGTCTTA
This sequence comes from Gobio gobio, assembly GCF_949357685.1. Taxonomy (NCBI): domain Eukaryota; kingdom Metazoa; phylum Chordata; class Actinopteri; order Cypriniformes; family Gobionidae; genus Gobio; species Gobio gobio. The sequence continues at coordinate 50,323,801 of NC_137112.1, read as the reverse complement.
AAGGGGCAGTATCATTAGGTCTTAAAGGGGCAGTATCATTAGGTCTTAAAGGGGCAGTAACATTAGGTCTTAAAGGGGCAGTAACATTAGGTCTTAAAGGGGCAGTATCATTAGGTCTTAAAGGGGCAGTATCATTAGGTCTTAAAGGGGCAGTAACATTAGGTCTTAAAGGGGCAGTAACATTAGGTCTTAAAGGGGCAGTAACATTAGGTCTTAAAGGGGCAGTATCATTAGGTCTTAAAGGGGCAGTATCATTAGGTCTTAAAGGGGCAGTATCATCAGGTCTTAAAGGGGCAGTATCATTAGGTCTTAAAGGGGCAGTATCATTAGGTCTTAAAGGGGCAGTATCATTAGGTCTTAAAGGGGCAGTATCATTAGGTCTTAAAGGGGCAGTATCATTAGGTCTTAAAGGGGCAGTATCATTAGGTCTTAAAGGGGCAGTATCATTAGGTCTTAAAGGGGCAGTAGCCTTTACTGCTGTCTGTTTAATGTCAAACAACAAAAGACAAGGAAATTACTCACTGCTCTTGATTGAATAGCTTTTGTAAGTTTAATAGGATTCATTTTTAATTTATGCACTCAAATATGCAATGTTATTTTACATTTGAATCATTTCTGTACCTGAAAACTAATGTTAGACATACCTGAAAAGCATATCTAGCCGAACCATATTGTTGATCTTATTTATTTGTGGTTATCATTTTTATGTGAATACTTTTATATTTTGATTTGAATATATGTTATATTATTTATTTTAATAAAAAAGTACAACAAATGTTACAATTTCAATTGAATTGTTGAAAGGTGTATTTTTAATAAATACAACACATTCCCAAAGTCATGTGAAATAATTGTTACATAATCGTGATTTCAATATTGACCAAAATAATCGTGATTATGATTTTTTCCATAATCGAGCAGCCCTAATGTGGATACATATAACGTTATACCGCATGACTTTGCCTACCAAAACAATTGAGAAACTTCTCCAAATGTCAGACTTTTGCTTAGCTTTTGTGCTGTAAATCCCTCGTTTGAGGTTCTTTTCTACATCATCTATTGACATCTTCTCCATCATGTCGTTAGGCAACCTCGCTATCCCGCCGATTCCCGCTGTGGTTTTTTAGCCGCTCATTCCCGCCCGCAGCAAAATTCAAACCGCCCGCTCACGCGAGATTTACGTTGGGTCCCGCGGGACTCAATCCCCATGCAGCCCTAGTGCACACTTTAGAGAAGCATTTCAGTGTCTCAGACTGACACACACACACACACACACACACACGTGCTTCTAAAGGCAGAGGCATATTGTTTTTTTAACCTCTTAACAAGCGCCCCATTTTTTAGGAATTCTTTGAAAACGATATACCCAAATGAAAATGTCTGCAGCTCTTAAACCCTATGGTCTATATTCATAAACCTGGTCTTATTTTAAACTAGACACTTGAAATATTGCTACCCAAGAGTCATAATAACTCAAAGTAATATGGGAACAGAGTAATATACATGTAAATATACATGTAAGTGACTCACGTTTTTTGTTTTTTGTTTTCACTTAGGGAAAAAAATATTATAATTTAATGTTAAGAGCCTGAAAATAACTTAAATATAAAACTGAATGTCTAATCATGTCATGATTCAAATATGAGGATGATTCTCTCAGTAATGTAGCTTCTGTGAGCTTTTATGTCAAGAAAAGTCTAGGCGTCATTTCAAAAAGGCCATTTATTTCAGAACATTTGCTATTGTAAAGAGTAGTTTTTCATTCAAATAAATCTGCAATAAACTGCAATATACTACTAATTATAATGGATAAACAGTTACTGAAAAACTAAAGCAACTATTTACAGAGATTACAAAGTGTAAAAAACTCATTTAGCTGATGGGAAGCGTCTGTGAGAGACAGCGCGCTCCACTGCAGTTGCGCCATGGAGAACGTGCAGCCAGCGCGCAAACAGTATTCACCAAAGCCTACTTACGCAAACTGCGCAAGATAATGCCTTTTGATTGGTTACTAAGTCCATCAATCAAACCTTTGTTGGAAAGGCATTGGCTGGGCACCGAGTGCCTTTATCCAACGAAAACCATGGGCGCAATGATTGACAGCTCACCAAGCCTGTAAGGCACTTCCTCTATATGATGCATCCCAGAAGAGTCTCTGATTGAAGGAGAGAGACGAGGGAGGGTTTAAAATACGTGGGAGAAGCTATTCTAGCAGGGGGAGTTTGCCAGACACGGAATAGAATCGATATTTCATTGAAAATGGACATGATTGATCACGCTAACTCAAAACTCTCTTGCAAACAACGGAGGATTTTTAGTTTTTTCCCTATTTTTTCGTTGTTTTGGATTAAAAAGTGGGATGCATTTTGAAGAATGGACTCTTACACAGAGATGTATGCGGGTGTTTATTGGATTCGTCCGATCTGATCTGAACGACAGGAGATGAAAGATGAGTAACGCTGATATTATGCTAATGTTTACATGGCCGGTCCTTTAGTGTTTCATTTAACCCTTTCCTCTCTGGTGTATTTATTGCAAAAACAAGTTCAGAACATGAATCTTGAGTGTTTTAGCTTTCAAATGATGCATAGTTTGTGATAGTTGATTGAATATTTTGTATAAAACAAAAGTAAATAAAAGTACACACCCCCCCACTTCCGTCAACCCCCCCGTCCACGATCCGATGCGGGTTAACAAGTTAAATGGATAATATATTTATTAGGGCTGTCAAAAGATTAATCGCATACAAAATAAAAGTTTGTGTTTACATAATATATGTGTGTGTACTCTGTTAATTATTATTTATATATAAATACACACACAAGCATGTATATATTTAAGGAAAAAATATAATTTTTATATATAAAACATTTATATTTATATATATATATTATAGATTATATAAATGTATATATAGTATATACATGCAAATATTTCTTAAATATATACATGAATGTGTGTGTATTTATATATAAATAATAATTAACAGAGTACACACACATACACTAACCCTAACCCTAACCCTAACGAATCATCAAATGCCACATCATTAATCTGCCCTATACTCATCTAATGAAGTGTCTATCAGCTCATGGTTTGTGTGTGTATAAGAGAGAAAGAGAACATGTCAGTTTTTCATTAAGACTGAGTATCTGAGTATTGTAGAGCTTGTGGTATTAATTTCCACAAGCAGATACACATTGTCGGTTAAAAACAAGAAAGTGGCTGGTAGGGTTAGTGGACAAGTGGACAACAAAGTACATTCCATCCCTGACGGGAACCAGAGAACACACACTCATTAGTGCACACGAACCAGAGAACACACACTCATTAGTGCACAGGAACCAGAGAACACACACACTCATTAGTGCACAGGAACCAGAGAACACACACTCATTAGTGCACGGGAACCAGAGAACACACACTCATTAGTGCACATGAACCAGAGAACACACACTCATTAGTGCACATGAACCAGAGAACACACACTCATTAGTGCACATGAACCAGAGAACACACACTCATTAGTGCACATGAACCAGAGAACACACACTCATTAGTGCACATGAACCAGAGAACACACACTCATTAGTGCACATGAACCAGAGAACACACACTCATTAGTGCACATGAACCAGAGAACACACACTCATTAGTGCACATGAACCAGAGAACACACACTCATTAGTGCACATGAACCAGAGAACACACACTCATTAGTGCACAGGAACCAGAGAACACACACTCATTAGTGCACATGAACCAGAGAACACACACTCATTAGTGCACAGGAACCAGAGAACACACACACTCATTAGTGCACATGAACCAGAGAACACACACTCATTAGTGCACGGGAACCAGAGAACACACACTCATTAGTGGACATGAACCAGAGAACACACACTCATTAGTGCACAGGAACCAGAGAACACACACACTCATTAGTGCACATGAACCAGAGAACACACACTCATTAGTGCACGGGAACCAGAGAACACACACTCATTAGTGCACATGAACCAGAGAACACACACTCATTAGTGCACATGAACCAGAGAACACACACTCATTAGTGCACATGAACCAGAGAACACACACTCATTAGTGCACATGAACCAGAGAACACACACTCATTAGTGCACATGAACCAGAGAACACACACTCATTAGTGCACATGAACCAGAGAACACACACTCATTAGTGCACATGAACCAGAGAACACACACTCATTAGTGCACATGAACCAGAGAACACACACTCATTAGTGCACATGAACCAGAGAACACACACTCATTAGTGCACATGAACCAGAGAACACACACTCATTAGTGCACATGAACCAGAGAACACACACTCATTAGTGCACAGGAACCAGAGAACACACACTCATTAGTGCACATGAACCAGAGAACACACACTCATTAGTGCACAGGAACCAGAGAACACACACTCATTAGTGCACAGGAACCAGAGAACACACACACTCATTAGTGCACAGGAACCAGAGAACACACACTCATTAGTGCACAGGAACCAGAGAACACACACTCATTAGTGCACAGGAACCAGAGAACACACACTCATTAGTGCACACGAACCAGAGAACACACACTCATTAGTGCACAGGAACCAGAGAACACACACTCATTAGTGCACACGAACCAGAGAACACACACACTCATTAGTGCACAGGAACCAGAGAACACACACTCATTAGTGCACACGAACCAGAGAACACACACACTCATTAGTGCACAGGAACCAGAGAACACACACTCATTAGTGCACAGGAACCAGAGAACACACACTCATTAGTGCACAGGAACCAGAGAACACACACACTCATTAGTGCACAGGAACCAGAGAACACACACTCATTAGTGCACGGGAACCAGAGAACACACACTCATTAGTGCACATGAACCAGAGAACACACACTCATTAGTGCACATGAACCAGAGAACACACACTCATTAGTGCACATGAACCAGAGAACACACACTCATTAGTGCACATGAACCAGAGAACACACACTCATTAGTGCACATGAACCAGAGAACACACACTCATTAGTGCACATGAACCAGAGAACACACACTCATTAGTGCACATGAACCAGAGAACACACACTCATTAGTGCACATGAACCAGAGAACACACACTCATTAGTGCACATGAACCAGAGAACACACACTCATTAGTGCACAGGAACCAGAGAACACACACTCATTAGTGCACATGAACCAGAGAACACACACTCATTAGTGCACAGGAACCAGAGAACACACACACTCATTAGTGCACATGAACCAGAGAACACACACTCATTAGTGCACGGGAACCAGAGAACACACACTCATTAGTGGACATGAACCAGAGAACACACACTCATTAGTGCACAGGAACCAGAGAACACACACACTCATTAGTGCACATGAACCAGAGAACACACACTCATTAGTGCACGGGAACCAGAGAACACACACTCATTAGTGCACATGAACCAGAGAACACACACTCATTAGTGCACATGAACCAGAGAACACACACTCATTAGTGCACATGAACCAGAGAACACACACTCATTAGTGCACATGAACCAGAGAACACACACTCATTAGTGCACATGAACCAGAGAACACACACTCATTAGTGCACATGAACCAGAGAACACACACTCATTAGTGCACAGAACACACACTCATTAGTGCACATGAACCAGAGAAAGACAGGAACACACACTCATTAGTGCACATGAACCAGAGAACACACACTCATTAGTGCACATGAACCAGAGAACACACACTCATTAGTGCACATGAACCAGAGAACACACACTCATTAGTGCACATGAACCAGAGAACACACACTCATTAGTGCACATGAACCAGAGAACACACACTCAATAGTGCACATGAACCAGAGAACACACACTCATTAGTGCACATGAACCAGAGAACACACACTCATTAGTGCACATGAACCAGAGAACACACACTCATTAGTGCACATGAACCAGAGAACACACACTCATTAGTGCACATGAACCAGAGAACACACACTCATTAGTGCACATGAACCAGAGAACACACACTCATTAGTGCACAGGAACCAGAGAACACACACTCATTAGTGCACACGAACCAGAGAACACACACTCATTAGTGCACATGAACCAGAGAACACACACTCATTAGTGCACATGAACCAGAGGACACACACTCATTAGTGCACACGAACCAGAGAACACACACACTCATTAGTGCACACGAACCAGAGAACACACACACACACGTTAGTGCACATGAACCAGAGAACAAACACTCATTAGTGCACATGAACCAGAGAACACACACACTCATTAGTGCACACGAACCAGAGAACACACACTCATTAGTGCACAGGAACCAGATAACACACACTCATTAGTGCACATGAACCAGAGAACACACACTCATTAGTGCACATGAACCAGAGAACACACACTCATTAGTGCAAGGGAACCAGAGAACACACACTCATTAGTGCACAGGAACCAGAGAACACACACTCATTAGTGCACATGAACCAGAGAACACACACTCATTAGTGCAAGGGAACCAGAGAACACACACTCATTAGTGCACAGGAACCAGAGAACACACACTCATTAGTGGACATGAACCAGAGAACACACACTCATTAGTGGACATGAACCAGAGAACACACACTCATTAGTGGACATGAACCAGAGAACACACACTCATTAGTGCACATGAACCAGAGAACACACACTCATTAGTGCACATGAACCAGAGAACACACACACTCATTAGTGCAAGGGAACCAGAGAACACACACTCATTAGTGCACATGAACCAGAGAACACACACTCATTAGTGGACATGAACCAGAGAACACACACTCATTAGTGCACGGGAACCAGAGAACACACACTCATTAGTGCACATGAACCAGAGAACACACACTCATTAGTGCACATGAACCAGAGAACACACACTCATTAGTGCACGGGAACCAGAGAACACACACTCATTAGTGCACGGGAACCAGAGAACACACGCACTCATTAGTGCACATGAACCAGAGAACACACACTCATTAGTGCACGGGAACCAGAGAACACACACTCATTAGTGCACGGGAACCAGAAAACACACACTCATTAGTGCACATGAACCAGAGAACACACACTCATTAGTGGACATGAACCAGAGAACACACACTCATTAGTGCAAGGGAACCAGAGAACACACACTCATTAGTGCACAGGAACCAGAGAACACACACTCATTAGTGCACATGAACCAGAGAACACACACTCATTAGTGCACGGGAACCAGAGAACACACCACACTCATTAGTGCACAGGAACCAGAGAACACACACTCATTAGTGCACAGGAACCAGAGAACACACGCACTCATTAGTGCACATGAACCAGAGAACACACACTCATTAGTGGACATGAACCAGAGAACACACACTCATTAGTGCACAGGAACCAGAGAACACACACTCATTAGTGCACATGAACCAGAGAACACACACTCATTAGTGCACATGAACCAGAGAACACACACTCATTAGTGGACATGAACCAGAGAACACACACTCATTAGTGGACATGAACCAGAGAACACACACTCATTAGTGGACATGAACCAGAGAACACACACTCATTAGTGGACATGAACCAGAGAACACACACTCATTAGTGCACATGAACCAGAGAACACACACTCATTAGTGGACATGAACCAGAGAACACACACTCATTAGTGGACATGAACCAGAGAACACACACTCATTAGTGGACATGAACCAGAGAACACACACTCATTAGTGCACATGAACCAGAGAACACACACTCATTAGTGGACATGAACCAGAGAACACACACTCATTAGTGGACAGGAACCAGAGAACACACGCACTCATTAGTGCACAGGAACCAGAGAACACACACACTCATTAGTGGACATGAACCAGAGAACACACACTCATTAGTGGACATGAACCAGAGAACACACACTCATTAGTGGACATGAACCAGAGAACACACACTCATTAGTGGACATGAACCAGAGAACACACACTCATTAGTGCACATGAACCAGAGAACACACACTCATTAGTGCACATGAACCAGAGAACACACACTCATTAGTGGACAGGAACCAGAGAACACACACACTCATTAGTGCACGGGAACCAGAGAACACACACTCATTAGTGCACATGAACCAGAGAACACACACTCATTAGTGCACATGAACCAGAGAACACACACTCATTAGTGCACATGAACCAGAGGACACACACTCATTAGTGGACATGAACCAGAGAACACACACTCATTAGTGGACATGAACCAGAGAACACACACTCATTAGTGCACAGGAACCAGAGAACACACACTCATTAGTGCACGGGAACCAGAGAACACACACTCATTAGTGCACGGGAACCAGAGAACACACACTCATTAGTGGACAGGAACCAGAGAACACACACACTCATTAGTGCACGGGAACCAGAGAACACACACTCATTAGTGCACATGAACCAGAGAACACACACTCATTAGTGCACATGAACCAGAGAACACACACTCATTAGTGCACATGAACCAGAGGACACACACTCATTAGTGGACATGAACCAGAGAACACACACTCATTAGTGGACAGGAACCAGAGAACACACACACTCATTAGTGCACGGGAACCAGAGAACACACACTCATTAGTGCACATGAACCAGAGAACACACACTCATTAGTGCACATGAACCAGAGAACACACACTCATTAGTGCACATGAACCAGAGGACACACACTCATTAGTGGACATGAACCAGAGAACACACACTCATTAGTGGACATGAACCAGAGAACACACACTCATTAGTGCACATGAACCAGAGAACACACACTCATTAGTGCACACGAACCAGAGAACACACACACTCATTAGTGCACATGAACCAGAGAACACACACACTCATTAGTGCACATGAACCAGAGAACACACACTCATTAGTGGACAGGAACCAGAGAACACACACACTCATTAGTGCACGGGAACCAGAGAACACACACTCATTAGTGCACATGAACCAGAGAACACACACTCATTAGTGCACATGAACCAGAGAACACACACTCATTAGTGCACATGAACCAGAGAACACACACTCATTAGTGCACATGAACACTGCTGTAAGAGTGTGATGAAGTCTGGTGTAAATATGCGTCTATAGAAAGTGTTATAACCCATTCCTTACAGTGTTATTACATTAGTACAGTAAAATAACCACATCAGGGTTTCTGCAGTTTATGAAGATGAATTTATGACCTTTTGGAGAGCAATTAAAGAAATAAACTGAAGGGAACACAACAGCTGTTCTCTAAACCTACACGATGAGTATTAAACATTGGTTGTTGTAAACAAATACTGTTGTGCAAGAAAATTTCAGACTTGTCTGACAATTAAAGTATTATATCATATCATTAGAGACACTTCAGTCAGATTTCTGTCCCTCCATTGACAGTTTAAGCAACTTCCACTGAGACCTACTTCAGTTTATATGATATTCTGTAAATAATTTCATTTTTATGAATGGATTCTGCAATTCAAATCACAGGGCCCTGATTTATTGCCATGATATTAAACTCCAATTTTACACATTAAGGCCTTAAATTGTATTTTAAAGATCCGCGGAAACTGTAAATAATAAAATACTAACACAAGTCTCTTAAGTACTAGCACTCCAAGTAGTCATTGATATTGTCATCCGTTTATTCCAGTCAGTATGAGTTACTACTACAACACACCCTAAAGTAGTGAGATAAGTAAAGTTATCAGTAAAAGTGTAAAGTGTGAAAGGTTAAATCTCATTAGTGTGTGATTTCTCTCAGTGGAAAGAAGAGGAAGTAGCTTTGGCCATTTCTCAAAACAACAACATTCGTTTCCATATGAGAGTTTAATGAGTGAACTATCCCTTTAACATCTGATCCTCAGAGCGAACAACGGAATAGTACAGGATTGAATACTACTATATTTCTAGTGAATAAAACCTAAACAGAGTTAAACTGCGGTCACGTGGTGTCGGATCATGACTGACACTCGGTGTGTATTTTGTGAATGGTGGCGAAACCGAGAATTACACAGACAAACTCCATTTCCACGACAAAACGCTCGACGTGTGCGTGTATTTGACACGAAATGTGGGATAGAACGGGTGTGTTTATCGAGGAAGAGTCGCGGAGCGCCGTGATTCCGTCTTTTGGCCGTTCATTCATGAATCGCTCGGTTTGCCTCAGAACGACAACATGGCGGAGCCATTTTAGGGAATTAATTGAAAACATCTTTGTTTCGCTTTTTAAAGGTTTCCCGTCGAACACACTCCGAAAAAAAACATGAAATGGCGTATTTTAGGAGCTGTGAGACGCCTGACAGGATCTCGGCGGGAGCGCGCGACGGTTCTCCTCAGAGTTCCCAACTGAACTTTTCCACCGTTAACAGCCGCGGATATCAGCGATTAATCCCTCACACACACACACACACATACATATAAAGTTCTGAATGGAAAATCAAAATCCAAAAGCCCTTGCCTTCCAGGTAATACGCTTTACACCCGTCGTCGCGGAGCTTGTGCAGGAGCAGCCCGAGCACGGATCCCGCGGCGCCGCTGTCCGGCCACTCCACCGTCGCCTCGTCGTACAGCAGAACCGTGTCCGTCTTACAGCGCCGCACGAACTTCTCCTTGTCCTCGTTGTTGGGGATGATGGAGCGGATGGGCAGGTTGCCCTTCTTCAGCCTCCGCAGCATGAGCCCCGGGATGGCCAGGTTGATGGCGGACTCGATGTGCGAGGACTCGAAGAGCTCGTGCGAGCGGCAGTCGAGCAGCAACAGCGCCGCGCCGCCGGACTGCAGCTCCTCCTGCAGCCATTCCGCGCTTTTGCTCGACATCATCATCGCGCCGCTCCAGAGGGTGTTTTTCATGGGGGAGAACGGGCGAGGCGGCTGTGTCCGACAGAACGGGGCGAAACGGCGTCCATACGCGGCAGGCTGGTCCGTCAGATCCGGTGAAGAGCGCGGCTCATGATCGCGATCGCTCCGCTCGCCTGGTTCTCATCTTCTGATGGCGGTTTGACAGGCTGCAATAAAGCGATCGCGTCATCGCACGAGTGGGAGGAGTCTGCCCTGGAGGATTTAAAGACGCAGCGCCTCTTATTTTCCCTCGCAAAATGATGACGCGGTTAACTCTTTCCCCGAATCACAAATCTTTAATGGCGGCCAGATTGTTTTGTTGTATCTGTAAACAGTCATTATATAGTAAAAGAAAGAACAGAGCCTTTTAGAATATTAATTAATTAAATTTTTTTTATCAACAACAGGGTAAGTTTCAATTAAATAAAACAAAAAACGTTTAAAACAAGAGATTTCTCTCACGCTATTGAAAGTCAATGGAACCAAAACTTTGATGCTTCAAAAAGTTCATAATAGTTTGTAAAAGTAACCTAAATGGCCTATAATGGCCAATGCCAGCGCTTGGGCTCTTCACATCAGAACATGTTCATATTCTGGGAATGTTTGCTCATGTCCTTCAGAATGAGCTGAACGCTGTACGGCTAATACGGCTAGCGTTAGCATCGTCTCTGACTGTATTCACAGAGACTAGAGCTGTGGCGTTAGTTTAACCTTAACACACTCACCGTCTGCGGGATTCACACACACACATTTATTATGCTGAACACACTCACCGTCTGCGGGATTCACACACACATTTATTGCTGGACGTGACATAAATGATCCCCTCAGTGTTCAACTCTTCCTGAGTCTCGTGTGTGTGTGTGTGTGTGTGTGTGTGTGTGTGTGTGACTCCGGCTCAAACTTGCGCGGCTGCTCCACAACTGCTCATTTCTGACATTAGTCTGAGTGAGATTGGCCTGTTTTGTTGTTGATGGAGTATCTGAAGCTCCGCCCTCTTCTGGAAGGGGGCGGGGAGCAGCAGCTCATTTGCATTTAAAGGGACACACACAAACGGCGTGTTTCTGCTCACACCCAAATAGAGGCAAATTTGACGCTATAATAAATGATCTGAGGGTGTTTTGAGCTGAAACGTCACACACACATTCTGGGACACGAGAGAAAGATTACACCTTGTGAAAAGAATAATGTGTCCCCTTTAATGCAAGTCTTCAGGAGAGACACAATCCCTCTATCTGATGTGTTTGGAAAGGCATTATTAGCTCAAGCATGTCAGCCGTCTTTACAATGGCTCAAAGATTTGTTGTCCAGCTGAACTATTGGCTCACTGTGCTTCTCATGTTGGAGATGAAACACCCTGACGAAGGCCCGTTCCAACACCTGTCCCGCTCCGGATATCAGCTGAACATCTGGAACTCTGGCCACTCGTGCTCAGGCTCTTCATGTGGACTTCAGGGCTTGATGGTGCGCTGGCCCTTTAAGGCTCCCGCCTCTCTCTATCTGTGTGTGTGTATTGTGAATGAATCCACCGGTTTAAAAGGTAATCTCATTAACCATCAACTCCCATTCACCTCACGACCGGTTCTGCGGATTCTGATGGGCTAGAGATGAAGGATTGAGACGCGCTGGTGATTGAAGGATTGTTGATTCACACTGAAGGAGTGGAGGAGTGTGTGAATGAAGCGGCAGATGCCGGGTACCTGTGACTGAGTCTGGCCCAGATGCATGCTGGGAGCAGGCCGGACACAATGGCCGTGTGTGTGTCCAGTTGAGTCAGACAGAGAGAGATCCTCTGACAGGAGAACGCAACACCACTGGCCTACATTACCCATAAATCAGCAAATACTGCCCACAGACTGAAACATTCACCAGTGCTTATAATGTTTACACACCGGGCGGTCGAATGCTTGGCTCTGATTGGCTGATGAAGGTGTGCAGGAAGTAGTTCCAGCAGGTTTGGACCGCATTACAGTTCCATATCCCTCCGCCCAATGATGTCAGAGACCCTTACACACCACAGGAGGAACACACACATTATTTACATGCTTAACTGTGTGCGGCGTCACGTGTGTGTCATGTGATCATGCCCTCATGTCATGTCTGCTGTGTTCTCATTGGTTGTTTTTGTCATTGGTTCGTGTGACCCTGGTCGAGTGTCCGCTGTGGTCAGTTTGATCATGGCCTTGTTTACGTTTGGAAAACGGACAGACACACACACTCACAGTTTCAGTATTTGCATTAAGTTCTTTTAGTGGGTTTTTGTCCACATTTGTTTTAGTATAATGTGATTATTTGTGAATGTTGTATGGCCAAAAGGATGAAGGGTGGACCCACCTCTGAACACCTGATGTTTGACCTGGGGCCTGTACCATGAAGCCGGTTTAGCTGCTAGCCAGATATGTTTAAGCTTAGTTTGTGCCAATCCTGGGTTTTAGGTACCATTAAAGTGGTTTGGCTTTAGCCGTGTTCATCTCCACAGTAACTTACGCTCCACAGCTAAGTTACAGAGAAATCAATCAGAAATCAATTTCGCTGCTTCTCTCGCGGAAAGTGAATCTCAGTTCCACTGATCCACAGGGTGTGATTGGCTGCTCACTGCTGATGTCACAGCTAAACTCCTGAACTCAGGATCAAAGCCAGAGTTGACAGAGAAAGCTGATGATCAGCATCATTGGACCAACAAAACCTGAATAGATTGGTTTGGTTTTGTCAACTCGAAACTTATCCTGGGACCCTAAGTTTGTTAAACTATCATCATGGTACAGGCCCTGGAGTGTGTCCCGGATCACACACTCTTTAGTGGCAGTGTAACTCAGACTGTAACTCAGACTGTAACTCAGACTGTAGCTCAGACTGTAGCTCAGACTGTAGCTCAGACTGTAACTCAGACTGTAGCTCAGACTGTAGCTCAGACTGTAGCTCAGACTGTAGCTCAGACTGTAGCTCAGACTGTAACTCAGACTGTAACTCAGACTGTAGCTCAGACTGTAGCTCAGACTGTAGCTCAGACTGTAGCTCAGACTGTAGCTCAGACTGTAGCTCAGACTGTAACTCAGACTGTAGCTCAGACTGTAACTCAGACTGTAGCTCAGACTGTAGCTCAGACTGTAACTCAGACTGTAGCTCAGACTGTAGCTCAGACTGTAACTCAGACTGTAACTCAGACTGTAGCTCAGACTGTAACTCAGACTGTAACTCAGACTGTAACTCAGACTGTAGCTCAGACTGTAGCTCAGACTGTAACTCAGACTGTAGCTCAGACTGTAACTCAGACTGTAGCTCAGACTGTAACTCAGACTGTAACTCAGACTGTAGCTCAGACTGTAACTCAGACTGTAACTCAGACTGTAGCTCAGACTGTAGCTCAGACTGTAACTCAGACTGTAGCTCAGACTGTAGCTCAGACTGTAACTCAGACTGTAACTCAGACTGTAACTCAGACTGTAACTCAGACTGTAACTCAGACTGTAACTCAGACTGTAACTCAGACTGTAACTCAGACTGTAACTCAGACTGTAGCTCAGACTGTAACTCAGACTGTAGCTCAGACTGTAGCTCAGACTGTAACTCAGACTGTAACTCAGACTGTAACTCAGACTGTAACTCAGACTGTAGCTCAGACTGTAACTCAGACTGTAGCTCAGACTGTAACTCAGACTGTAACTCAGACTGTAACTCAGACTGTAACTCAGACTGTAGCTCAGACTGTAACTCAGACTGTAACTCAGACTGTAGCTCAGACTGTAACTCAGACTGTAGCTCAGACTGTAGCTCAGACTGTAGCTCAGACTGTAGCTCAGACTGTAGCTCAGACTGTAGCTCAGACTGTAACTCAGACTGTAACTCAGACTGTAGCTCAGACTGTAGCTCAGACTGTAACTCAGACTGTAACTCAGACTGTAACTCAGACTGTAGCTCAGACTGTAACTCAGACTGTAACTCAGACTGTAACTCAGACTGTAACTCAGACTGTAGCTCAGACTGTAACTCAGACTGTAACTCAGACTGTAGCTCAGACTGTAACTCAGACTGTAACTCAGACTGTAACTCAGACTGTAACTCAGACTGTAACTCAGACTGTAGCTCAGACTGTAGCTCAGACTGTAACTCAGACTGTAACTCAGACTGTAACTCAGACTGTAACTCAGACTGTAGCTCAGACTGTAACTCAGACTGTAACTCAGACTGTAACTCAGACTGTAGCTCAGACTGTAGCTCAGACTGTAGCTCAGACTGTAGCTCAGACTGTAGCTCAGACTGTAGCTCAGACTGTAACTCAGACTGTAACTCAGACTGTAGCTCAGACTGTAACTCAGACTGTAGCTCAGACTGTAGCTCAGACTGTAACTCAGACTGTAACTCAGACTGTAACTCAGACTGTAGCTCAGACTGTAGCTCAGACTGTAGCTCAGACTGTAGCTCAGACTGTAGCTCAGACTGTAACTCAGACTGTAACTCAGACTGTAACTCAGACTGTAGCTCAGACTGTAACTCAGACTGTAACTCAGACTGTAACTCAGACTGTAACTCAGACTGTAGCTCAGACTGTAACTAAGACTGTAACTCAGACTGTAACTCAGACTGTAGCTCAGACTGTAACTCAGACTGTAACTCAGACTGTAACTAAGACTGTAACTCAGACTGTAACTCAGACTGTAACTCAGACTGTAGCTCAGACTGTAGCTCAGACTGTAACTCAGACTGTAGCTCAGACTGTAGCTCAGACTGTAACTCAGACTGTAACTCAGACTGTAGCTCAGACTGTAGCTCAGACTGTAACTCAGACTGTAACTCAGACTGTAGCTCAGACTGTAGCTCAGACTGTAACTCAGACTGTAACTCAGACTGTAACTCAGACTGTAACTCAGACTGTAGCTCAGACTGTAGCTCAGACTGTAACTCAGACTGTAGCTCAGACTGTAGCTCAGACTGTAACTCAGACTGTAACTCAGACTGTAACTCAGACTGTAACTCAGACTGTAACTCAGACTGTAACTCAGACTGTAACTCAGACTGTAGCTCAGACTGTAACTCAGACTGTAGCTCAGACTGTAGCTCAGACTGTAACTCAGACTGTAACTCAGACTGTAACTAAGACTGTAACTCAGACTGTAACTCAGACTGTAACTCAGACTGTAGCTCAGACTGTAGCTCAGACTGTAACTCAGACTGTAGCTCAGACTGTAGCTCAGACTGTAACTCAGACTGTAACTCAGACTGTAGCTCAGACTGTAGCTCAGACTGTAACTCAGACTGTAACTCAGACTGTAACTAAGACTGTAACTCAGACTGTAACTCAGACTGTAACTCAGACTGTAGCTCAGACTGTAGCTCAGACTGTAACTCAGACTGTAACTCAGACTGTAGCTCAGACTGTAGCTCAGACTGTAACTCAGACTGTAACTCAGACTGTAACTCAGACTGTAACTAAGACTGTAACTCAGACTGTAGCTCAGACTGTAGCTCAGACTGTAACTCAGACTGTAACTCAGACTGTAACTCAGACTGTAGCTCAGACTGTAGCTCAGACTGTAACTCAGACTGTAACTCAGACTGTAACTCAGACTGTAACTCAGACTGTAGCTCAGACTGTAGCTCAGACTGTAACTCAGACTGTAACTCAGACTGTAACTCAGACTGTAGCTCAGACTGTAGCTCAGACTGTAACTCAGACTGTAGCTCAGACTGTAACTCAGACTGTAACTCAGACTGTAACTCAGACTGTAACTAAGACTGTAACTCAGACTGTAGCTCAGACTGTAGCTCAGACTGTAACTCAGACTGTAACTCAGACTGTAGCTCAGACTGTAACTCAGACTGTAGCTCAGACTGTAGCTCAGACTGTAACTCAGACTGTAGCTCAGACTGTAGCTCAGACTGTAACTCAGACTGTAACTCAGACTGTAGCTCAGACTGTAGCTCAGACTGTAGCTCAGACTGTAACTCAGACTGTAACTCAGACTGTAACTCAGACTGTAACTCAGACTGTAACTCAGACTGTAACTCAGACTGTAGCTCAGACTGTAGCTCAGACTGTAGCTCAGACTGTAACTCAGACTGTAACTCAGACTGTAACTCAGACTGTAGCTCAGACTGTAACTCAGACTGTAACTCAGACTGTAGCTCAGACTGTAACTCAGACTGTAACTCAGACTGTAACTCAGACTGTAACTCAGACTGTAACTCAGACTGTAGCTCAGACTGTAACTCAGACTGTAACTCAGACTGTAACTCAGACTGTAGCTCAGACTGTAGCTCAGACTGTAGCTCAGACTGTAACTCAGACTGTAACTCAGACTGTAACTCAGACTGTAGCTCAGACTGTAACTCAGACTGTAGCTCAGACTGTAGCTCAGACTGTAGCTCAGACTGTAGCTCAGACTGTAACTCAGACTGTAACTCAGACTGTAGCTCAGACTGTAGCTCAGACTGTAGCTCAGACTGTAACTCAGACTGTAACTCAGACTGTAACTCAGACTGTAGCTCAGACTGTAACTCAGACTGTAACTCAGACTGTAGCTCAGACTGTAGCTCAGACTGTAGCTCAGACTGTAACTCAGACTGTAGCTCAGACTGTAGCTCAGACTGTAACTCAGACTGTAACTCAGACTGTAGCTCAGACTGTAGCTCAGACTGTAACTCAGACTGTAACTCAGACTGTAACTCAGACTGTAGCTCAGACTGTAGCTCAGACTGTAACTCAGACTGTAACTCAGACTGTAACTCAGACTGTAACTCAGACTGTAACTCAGACTGTAACTCAGACTGTAACTCAGACTGTAACTCAGACTGTAACTCAGACTGTAACTCAGACTGTAACTCAGACTGTAACTAAGACTGTAACTCAGACTGTAACTCAGACTGTAACTCAGACTGTAGCTCAGACTGTAACTCAGACTGTAACTCAGACTGTAGCTCAGACTGTAGCTCAGACTGTAGCTCAGACTGTAACTCAGACTGTAACTCAGACTGTAACTCAGACTGTAACTCAGACTGTAACTCAGACTGTAGCTCAGACTGTAACTCAGACTGTAACTCAGACTGTAACTCAGACTGTAGCTCAGACTGTAACTCAGACTGTAACTCAGACTGTAGCTCAGACTGTAACTCAGACTGTAGCTCAGACTGTAACTCAGACTGTAGCTCAGACTGTAGCTCATACTGTAACTCAGACTGTAACTCAGACTGTAACTCAGACTGTAACTCAGACTGTAACTCAGACTGTAACTCAGACTGTAACTCAGACTGTAACTCAGACTGTAACTCAGACTGTAACTCAGACTGTAGCTCAGACTGTAACTCAGACTGTAACTCAGACTGTAGCTCAGACTGTAACTCAGACTGTAACTCAGACTGTAACTCAGACTGTAACTCAGACTGTAACTCAGACTGTAACTCAGACTGTAGCTCAGACTGTAACTCAGACTGTAGCTCGTCCTCAGCAGAGGCTTCAGAGACCCAGAGTGGCTGTAGCTGTGTTCACTGCATTTTTAATAACCGTCTGTCAGACTCTTGCGTCTGCAGAATCACTGAAGGCCGGTTCTCCGGCTGTGAGCGAGGGAACATCAGAGCGTGGGCCGGATCACGGGGAAGGCAAGGCCTGGATTCCCAGACAAACATAAACCCGATACTCGCCAGGGGACAGGAAGCAGGAAATGAAGCGCAGCCGAGGCAGAGCAGAGTTAGCGGTCAGGAGGGACCTCACAGCTACAGCGCTCCTGTCAATCATTCTGGCAGCCAGGGGGTGGAGCCTGAGCTAATCAGGTGTAGGGTGTGGCCAAACCATCAGGCTCCACCCACAGCCTCTCGTTCAGTGAGATTAAGCCCCGCCCCTTTCTCACAATCCACCGCGAGCGTTCAGATCTGCCTCCGGTCGCTCACACACACACACACACACACACACACACACACACACACACACACACACACACACACACACACACACACACACACACACACACACACACACACACACACACACACACACACACACACACACACACACACAGGAGACTGTGCAGTTCACTTTCTGTGAAAAAAACCTCATTCTGTGATTTATAAGCATTTTGAAAAGTGAGGACATGGGGAACGTCCTCATATTTCTCCCTCTTTTTGTAATACCTGTGTCATTATACACATTTGTGTCCTGATATTTCACAAAAACATGCCCCCCCCCCACACACACACAAGCACAGAAAGAAAGAATCACATGTTAAATAAACATTTACAGCCATTTAATGGACAAAAATAAAAACAAGTCTTTTGTTACACAGAGAGATGAGACCAAACGTGAAGAAGACAAACACGAGTAAAGAAAGAAGGAGGAGCTTCAGTGTGTGGTGTTTAGAGGAGCTTCAGTGTGTGGTGTTTAGAGGAGCTTCAGTGTGTGGTGTGTGTGGTGTTTAGAGGAGCTTCAGTGTGTGGTGTGTGTGGTGTTTAGAGGAGCTTCAGTGTGTGGTGTTTAGAGGAGCTTCAGTGTGTGGTGTTTAGAGGAGCTTCAGTGTGTGGTGTGTGTGGTGTTTAGAGGAGCTTCAGTGTGTGGTGTGTGTGGTGTTTAGAGGAGCTTCAGTGTGTGGTGTGTGTGGTGTTTAGAGGAGAACTGCCCCCCCGCTCCTGTAGTGCTCATCCCTGCGGGTCTGGATGCCGGTGTGTGAGGGAGATGCTCGGATCACGGACTGGTTCTCCATACACTCCTTCAGTTTGTCCTCCGTCAGGGTCAGACGCTGCTCCAAAATGGCCACCGTCTACAAAACAAGGACATGAACATCATGAGATCGACTGACCCTTCCTACACACCTCATGAGATCGACTGACCCTTCCAACACACCTCATGAGATCGACTGACCCTTCCTACACACCTCATGAGATCGACTGACCCTTCCAACACACCTCATGAGATCGACTGACCCTTCCAACACACCTCATGAGATCGACTGACCCTTCCAACACACCTCATGAGATCGACTGACCCTTCCTACACACCTCATGAGATCGACTGACCCTTCCTACACACCTCATGAGATCGACTGACCCTTCCTACACACCTCATGAGATCGACTGACCCTTCCAACACACCTCATGAGATCGACTGACCCTTCCTACACACCTCATGAGATCGACTGACCCTTCCTACACACCTCATGAGATCGACTGACCCTTCCTACACACCTCATGAGATCGACTGACCCTTCCAACACACCTCATGAGATCGACTGACCCTTCCAACACACCTCATGAGATCGACTGACCCTTCCAACACACCTCATGAGATCGACTGACCCTTCCTACACACCTCATGAGATCGACTGACCCTTCCAACACACCTCATGAGATCGACTGACCCTTCCTACACATCTCATGAGATCGACTGACCCTTCCAACACACCTCATGAGATCGACTGACCCTTCCAACACACCTCATGAGATCGACTGACCCTTCCTACACACCGCATGAGATCGACTGACCCTTCCTACACACCTCATGAGAACGACTGACCCTTCCAACACACCTCATGAGATCGACTGACCCTTCCTACACACCTCATGAGATCGACTGACCCTTCCAACACACCTCATGAGATCGACTGACCCTTCCAACACACCTCATGAGAACGACTGACCCTTCCAACACACCTCATGAGATCGACTGACCCTTCCAACACACCTCATGAGATCGACTGACCCTTCCAACACACCTCATGAGAACGACTGACCCTTCCTACACACCTCATGAGATCGACTGACCCTTCCAACACACCTCATGAGAACGACTGACCCTTCCTACACACCTCATGAGATCGACTGACCCTTCCAACACACCTCATGAGATCGACTGACCCTTCCTACACACCTCATGAGATCGACTGACCCTTCCAACACACCTCATGAGATCGACTGACCCTTCCAACACACCTCATGAGAACGACTGACCCTTCCAACACACCTCATGAGATCGACTGACCCTTCCAACACACCTCATGAGATCGACTGACCCTTCCAACACACCTCATGAGAACGACTGACCCTTCCTACACACCTCATGAGATCGACTGACCCTTCCTACACACCTCATGAGATCGACTGACCCTTCCAACACACCTCATGAGATCGACTGACCCTTCCAACACACCTCATGAGATCGACTGACCCTTCCAACACACCTCATGAGATCGACTGACCCTTCCAACACACCTCATGAGATCGACTGACCCTTCCAACACACCTCATGAGATCGACTGACCCTTCCAACACATCTCATGAGATCGACTGACCCTTCCAACACACCTCATGAGATCGACTGACCCTTCCAACACACCTCATGAGAACGACTGACCCTTCCAACACACCTCATGAGATCGACTGACCCTTCCAACACACCTCATGAGATCGACTGACCCTTCCAACACACCTCATGAGATCGACTGACCCTTCCAACACACCTCATGAGATCGACTGACCCTTCCAACACACCTCATGAGATCGACTGACCCTTCCAACACACCTCATGAGATCGACTGACCCTTCCAACACACCTCATGAGATCGACTGACCCTTCCAACACATCTCATGAGATCGACTGACCCTTCCAACACACCTCATGAGATCGACTGACCCTTCCAACACACCTCATGAGATCGACTGACCCTTCCAACACACCTCATGAGATCGACTGACCCTTCCTACACACCTCATGAGAACGACTGACCCTTCCAACACACCTCATGAGATCGACTGACCCTTCCTACACACCTCATGAGAACGACTGACCCTTCCAACACACCTCATGAGATCGACTGACCCTTCCAACACACCTCATGAGATCGACTGACCCTTCCAACACACCTCATGAGATCGACTGACCCTTCCTACACACCTCATGAGAACGACTGACCCTTCCAACACACCTCATGAGATCGACTGACCCTTCCAACACATCTCATGAGATCGACTGACCCTTCCAACACACCTCATGAGATCGACTGACCCTTCCAACACACCTCATGAGATCGACTGACCCTTCCTACACACCTCATGAGAACGACTGACCCTTCCTACACATCTCATGAGAACGACTGACCCTTCCAACACACCTCATGAGAACGACTGACCCTTCCAACACACCTCATGAGATCGACTGACCCTTCCTACACACCTCATGAGATCGACTGACCCTTCCAACACACCTCATGAGATCGACTGACCCTTCCTACACACCTCATGAGATCGACTGACCCTTCCTACACACCTCATGAGAACGACTGACCCTTCCTACACATCTCATGAGATCGACTGACCCTTCCTACACACCTCATGAGAACGACTGACCCTTCCTACACACCTCATGAGATCGACTGACCCTTCCTACACACCTCATGAGATCGACTGACCCTTCCTACACACCTCATGAGAACGACTGACCCTTCCTACACACCTCATGAGAACGACTGACCCTTCCAACACACCTCATGAGATCGACTGACCCTTCCTACACACCTCATGAGATCGACTGACCCTTCCTACACACCTCATGAGAACGACTGACCCTTCCTACACATCTCATGAGATCGACTGACCCTTCCTACACACCTCATGAGAACGACTGACCCTTCCTACACACCTCATGAGATCGACTGACCCTTCCTACACACCTCATGAGATCGACTGACCCTTCCAACACACCTCATGAGATCGACTGACCCTTCCTACACACCTCATGAGATCGACTGACCCTTCCTACACACCTCATGAGATCGACTGACCCTTCCTACACACCTCATGAGATCGACTGACCCTTCCAACACACCTCATGAGATCGACTGACCCTTCCAACACACCTCATGAGATCGACTGACCCTTCCAACACACCTCATGAGATCGACTGACCCTTCCTACACACCTCATGAGATCGACTGACCCTTCCAACACACCTCATGAGATCGACTGACCCTTCCTACACATCTCATGAGATCGACTGACCCTTCCAACACACCTCATGAGATCGACTGACCCTTCCAACACACCTCATGAGATCGACTGACCCTTCCTACACACCGCATGAGATCGACTGACCCTTCCAACACACCTCATGAGAACGACTGACCCTTCCAACACACCTCATGAGATCGACTGACCCTTCCTACACACCTCATGAGATCGACTGACCCTTCCAACACACCTCATGAGATCGACTGACCCTTCCAACACACCTCATGAGAACGACTGACCCTTCCAACATACCTCATGAGATCGACTGACCCTTCCAACACACCTCATGAGATCGACTGACCCTTCCAACACACCTCATGAGAACGACTGACCCTTCCTACACACCTCATGAGATCGACTGACCCTTCCAACACACCTCATGAGAACGACTGACCCTTCCTACACACCTCATGAGATCGACTGACCCTTCCAACACACCTCATGAGAACGACTGACCCTTCCTACACACCTCATGAGATCGACTGACCCTTCCAACACACCTCATGAGATCGACTGACCCTTCCAACACACCTCATGAGAACGACTGACCCTTCCTACACACCTCATGAGATCGACTGACCCTTCCTACACACCTCATGAGATCGACTGACCCTTCCAACACACCTCATGAGATCGACTGACCCTTCCAACACACCTCATGAGATCGACTGACCCTTCCAACACACCTCATGAGATCGACTGACCCTTCCAACACACCTCATGAGATCGACTGACCCTTCCAACACACCTCATGAGATCGACTGACCCTTCCAACACATCTCATGAGATCGACTGACCCTTCCAACACACCTCATGAGATCGACTGACCCTTCCAACACACCTCATGAGAACGACTGACCCTTCCAACACACCTCATGAGATCGACTGACCCTTCCAACACACCTCATGAGATCGACTGACCCTTCCAACACACCTCATGAGATCGACTGACCCTTCCAACACACCTCATGAGATCGACTGACCCTTCCAACACACCTCATGAGATCGACTGACCCTTCCAACACACCTCATGAGATCGACTGACCCTTCCAACACACCTCATGAGATCGACTGACCCTTCCAACACATCTCATGAGATCGACTGACCCTTCCAACACACCTCATGAGATCGACTGACCCTTCCAACACACCTCATGAGATCGACTGACCCTTCCAACACACCTCATGAGATCGACTGACCCTTCCTACACACCTCATGAGAACGACTGACCCTTCCAACACACCTCATGAGATCGACTGACCCTTCCTACACACCTCATGAGAACGACTGACCCTTCCAACACACCTCATGAGATCGACTGACCCTTCCAACACACCTCATAAGATCGACTGACCCTTCCAACACACCTCATGAGATCGACTGACCCTTCCTACACACCTCATGAGAACGACTGACCCTTCCAACACACCTCATGAGATCGACTGACCCTTCCAACACATCTCATGAGATCGACTGACCCTTCCAACACACCTCATGAGATCGACTGACCCTTCCAACACACCTCATGAGATCGACTGACCCTTCCTACACACCTCATGAGAACGACTGACCCTTCCTACACATCTCATGAGAACGACTGACCCTTCCAACACACCTCATGAGAACGACTGACCCTTCCAACACACCTCATGAGATCGACTGACCCTTCCTACACACCTCATGAGATCGACTGACCCTTCCAACACACCTCATGAGATCGACTGACCCTTCCTACACACCTCATGAGATCGACTGACCCTTCCTACACACCTCATGAGAACGACTGACCCTTCCTACACATCTCATGAGATCGACTGACCCTTCCTACACACCTCATGAGAACGACTGACCCTTCCTACACACCTCATGAGATCGACTGACCCTTCCTACACACCTCATGAGAACGACTGACCCTTCCTACACACCTCATGAGAACGACTGACCCTTCCAACACACCTCATGAGATCGACTGACCCTTCCTACACACCTCATGAGATCGACTGACCCTTCCTACACACCTCATGAGAACGACTGACCCTTCCTACACATCTCATGAGATCGACTGACCCTTCCTACACACCTCATGAGAACGACTGACCCTTCCTACACACCTCATGAGATCGACTGACCCTTCCTACACACCTCATGAGATCGACTGACCCTTCCTACACACCTCATGAGAACGACTGACCCTTCCTACACACCTCATGAGATCGACTGACCCTTCCTACACACCTCATGAGATCGACTGACCCTTCCTACACACCTCATGAGAACGACTGACCCTTCCTACACACCTCATGAGATCGACTGACCCTTCCTACACACCTCATGAGATCGACTGACCCTTCCTACACACCTCATGAGATCGACTGACCCTTCCAACACACCTCATGAGAACGACTGACCCTTCCTACACATCTCATGAGATCGACTGACCCTTCCTACACACCTCATGAGAACGACTGACCCTTCCTACACACCTCATGAGAACGACTGACCCTTCCTACACACCTCATGAGATCGACTGACCCTTCCTACACACCTCATGAGATCGACTGACCCTTCCTACACACCTCATGAGAACGACTGACCCTTCCAACACATCTCATGAGATCGACTGACCCTTCCTACACACCTCATGAGAACGACTGACCCTTCCTACACATCTCATGAGAACGACTGACCCTTCCTACACACCTCATGAGATCGACTGACCCTTCCTACACATCTCATGAGATCGACTGACCCTTCCTACACACCTCATGAGAACGACTGACCCTTCCTACACATCTCATGAGAACGACTGACCCTTCCTACACACCTCATGAGAACGACTGACCCTTCCTACACACCTCATGAGAACGACTGACCCTTCCTACACATCTCATGAGAACGACTGACCCTTCCTACACACCTCATGAGATCGACTGACCCTTCCTACACATCTCATGAGATCGACTGACCCTTCCTACACACCTCATGAGAACGACTGACCCTTCCTACACACCTCATGAGAACGACTGACCCTTCCTACACATCTCATGAGAACGACTGACCCTTCCTACACACCTCATGAGATCGACTGACCCTTCCTACACACCTCATGAGATCGACTGACCCTTCCTACACACCTCATGAGAACGACTGACCCTTCCAACACATCTCATGAGATCGACTGACCCTTCCTACACACCTCATGAGATCGACTGACCCTTCCTACACACCTCATGAGAACGACTGACCCTTCCTACACATCTCATGAGAACGACTGACCCTTCCTACACATCTCATGAGATCGACTGACCCTTCCTACACACCTCATGAGAACGACTGACCCTTCCTACACATCTCATGAGAACGACTGACCCTTCCTACACACCTCATGA
>NC_137112.1:50277426-50294926 GCF_949357685.1 Gobio gobio | reverse complement strand
TGCACATTCAGATGGTATATGTGTTATTTTGACAGAAAAACTCTGATTGGTGGATTTTTTAAACTACATTTTGATCTCGTCTTCTTTCATCAGTGATATTGTACAACCCCAATTCAGAAAAAGTTGGGACAGTATGGAAAACGCAAATAAAAAAAAAGAAGTGATTACTAAATTTACTTTGACTTGTATTTCATTGCAGACAATATGAACACAAAATATTTCATGTTTTGTCTGGTCAACTTCATGTCATTTGTAAATATGCATCCTTTCCTGTCATTCAGACCTGCAACACATTTCAAAAAAAGTTGGGACAGGAGCAATTTAGGGCTAGTAATGAGGTAAAATGGTTAAATAATGATGTGATTTGAAACAGGTGATGTCAACAGGTGATTGTAATTATGATTTGGTACAAAAGCAGCATCCAAGAAAGGTCTAATCCTTTAGGAGCAAAGATGGGCCGAGGATCGCCAGTTTGCCAACAAATACGTGAGAAAATTATTGAAATGTTTAAAAACAATGTTCCTCAAAGAAAGATAGGAAGAGATTTGGATATTTCACATTCAACAGTGCATAACATAATTAAAAGATTCAAGGAATCTGGAGGAATTTCAGTGCGTAAAGGACAAGGGCGCAAGCCTAAGCTGAACAACCGTGATCTCCGATCCCTCAGGCGGCACTGCATCAAGAATCGTCATCATCTAGAAGCCATATCACCACATGGGCTCAGGACTACTTTGGCAAACCTTTGTCAAGTACCACAATACGTAGTTACATCCACAAATGCCAGTTAAAACTGTACTGTGCCAAAAGGAAGCCCTATGTTAACAGTGTCCAGAAGCGCCGTCGACTTCTCTGGGCTCGAGGCATCTGGGATGGACCATCACACAGTGGAAACGTGTACTGTGCTCAGATGAAGCAGTATTTCAGGTATTTTTTGGGAGGAATGGACGCCGTGTGCTCCGGACCAAAGAAGAAAAGGATCATCCAGACTGTTACCAGCAACAAGTCCAGAAGCCAGGGTCTGTCATGGTATGGGGTTGTGTCAGTGCCCTTGGCAAAGGTAACTTGCACTTCTGTGAAGGCTCCATTAATGCTGAAAAGCACATCGAGATTTTGGAGCATAATATGCTGCCTTCAAGAAGACATCTTTTCCAGGGACGTCCATGCATATTTCAACAAGACAATGCAAAAGCACATTCTGCACACATTCTGCAGTCCTGGCTGTGGAGGAAGAGGGTTCGGGTACTTGACTGGCCTGCCTCAGTCCCGACCTGTCTCCAATAGAGAATGTGTGGAAGACCCCGAACTGTTGCCCACCTTAAGACTTGTTTGCAGGAAGAATGGGACAAAATTACACCTGAAACACTTCATCACTTGGTGTCTTCAGTCCCTAAACGTCTTTTAAGTGTTGTGAAAAGGAATGGCAACATTACAAAGTGGTAAATGCTTTACTGTCCCAACTTTTTTTGAAATGTGTTGCAGGTCTGAATGACAGGAAAGGATGCATATTTACAAATGACATGAAGTTGACCAGACAAAACATGAAATATGTTGTGTTCATATTGTCTGCAATGAAATACAAGTCAAAGTTAAAAAAAAATTTGCGTTTTCCATACTGTCCCAACTTTTTCTGATTTTGGGTTGTACATCAGTTTATATAGTCACAATAATCGTTTAAGGACGTTTGTGTCATCTCGTCTTGTCTTAGTCATGGAAAAAAAGGTCATCAATGAGCGTTTCATCATATTTTGGTTAATCAGCAGTGCTGTGGGAAGGGTAAAGTGCTCATGTCCCCTGAACAGCTGCAACATAACATTAATATCCATGATCTTTCACTGTATGCTCCTCATCTTCACAACACCTGCAGAACTTATGATGATTACACGCTAACACCGCCTGGCCTTGAACATGGGCTGGTATATGAAAATTTGCGGCGTGTAAATATTAAAGCGTTAGTTCACCCAAAACTGTAAATTGTGTCATTAATGACTGAGCCTCATGTGGTTGGACACCCGTCAGACCTCCGTTCATCTTCAGACACAAATGAAGATATTTTAGTGTAAATCTGATGGTTGGCTCCATTGGCTCAACTTTACACTCTCAAGACCCTTAAAGGGGTCATAGAATGACATTTTTGTACAAGTTAATATGATTCTTTAGTGTCTAAATGAAAAGTTTTTTCACTCATTTTACCTGGTCAAAACCAGCTCAGTTTTCAGCAAGTCATTTCAGTGTATGTGACTTTAAATGCTAATGAGCTTTGCTGACCCCGCCCCCTCTGCTCTGGGGGGCGTTCGGTTCGACCCGACACAACACACGTGGAGTGTTGCCTTGACAACATTTGAGGGTATATTTTCGAGAAATAATGGCAACGGGAGTCTCTGAGGACACATCTGAGTCGGACCAGGAACAGATGACGAACCCATCGAAGTTCGAACAGGACGTTTCTGAATGGTTGGTTAACGTCATGTCACTTTGATCTATCTGTACTGGCAGAGTAGTGTAGTTGCTGTGTGTTTACTGATGTGTTAGTTCATTGACAGATTGATGTTATGTTATAAGATTTTTTTTTCTTTTCTTTTTTTTTTTTTCTTAATCAGTAACAGACACCGTTATAAACCATGTACAAAAGTAAGCTTAGTGTAGTGTTACCACGTTAACTTTATCACCCGAGTAACTTACACAGTTTGTAATAACAAATATAATGCGTTGTTCATTATAAACGTGGGATTATGAATTATATTGAGAACGTCATCATACACAGAAAGCATGCCATAATGTAACTTACCCTGTAAACTTTAGCCTCATTCATCGTGAAGCGTGCAAGCGATTTGCAAAGATTAATATAAAGGTTATTAAAACGTTACACTCACATCTTCCTGAGGTGCAGCAGGAACACGATCCTTTTTTCAAGAGCAGCTTATTAGCAAAACCTGCTTTATACTGACGCTCGTTTATAAAGCCGTCTGCTGAGAAATGATTCACGCAAACATTGACGTTGATCGGGGGGGAATATTCCCTTCTAAAACAAAACTCAGCAGCCACTGGGTCTTCAGCGGTTCGGATTTAGGAACATCACAATGACTGCTGTGTTCGTTATTACACCCAACAACACAACACCACAATCGCTTAGAGCCATTCTGCTCCAGAGTATCAACAATGGCGGACTGATGACAGCTCAGGGCGGGTCTGTGTGAAACGCTGCTGTCAATCAACAATCTTAGGAGGGGCGTACACCGTGTAACGTCACACGGTCAGACGGCTCGATTTGAGACAGGGGAAAATATATAAGGAGATTAAAAAAAAACACTGGATGTATTTTTATCATTATAGGATGGTTGTGTACAGACACTGCCAACACACATTTCCGTATAATCAACTTGTAAAAGTGCATGTACCATTCTATGACCCCTTTAAAAGACACTAAAGACTAAAGTTACAAAGTCCATCTCACTACAGCGGCTCTACAATAACTTTATGAATCGGCGAGAATAGTTTCTGTGCGCAAAAAAACCTAAATAACGACTTATATAGTGATGACGACTTCAAAACAAGGCATCATGAAGCTTCGAAGCGTTATGAATCAGTGAGTCGAGTCAGCGGTTTGAATCGCCAAATTTCAACAGTTTGGCGGTTTGACACGCGATCCGAATCATGATTCGACTCACTGATTCATAACGCTCTGAACCGCTGAATCGACTCACTGATTCATAACGCTCTGAACCGCTGATTCGACTCACTGATTCATAACGCTCTGAACCGCTGATTCGACTCACTGATTCATAACGCTCTGAACCGCTGATTCGACTCACTGATTCATAACGCTCTGAACCGCTGAATCGACTCACTGATTCATAACGCTCTGAACCGCTGAATCGACTCACTGATTCATAACGCTCTGAACCGCTGATTCGACTCACTGATTCATAACGCTCTGAACCGCTGAATCGACTCACTGATTCATAACGCTCTGAACCGCTGAATCGACTCACTGATTCATAACGCTCTGAACCGCCGAATCGACTCACTGATTCATAACGCTCTGAACCGCCGAATCGACTCACTGATTCATAACGCTCTGAACCGCCGAATCGACTCACTGATTCATAACGCTCTGAACCGCCGAATCGACTCACTGATTCATAACGCTTCGAAGCTTATATAAGTCGTTATTTAGGGGTTTTTGCGCACAAAAACTATTGTCGCTGATTCATAAAGTTATTGTAGAGTCACTGTAGTGAGATGGACTTTGTAACTTTAGTCTTTAGTGTCTTTTAAGGGTCTTGAGAGTGTAAAGTTGAGCCAATGGAGGCCTTTCAGAGCATCAGATTTACACTAAAATATCTTCATTTGTGTCTGAAGATGAACGGAGGTCTGACGGGTGTCCAACCACATGAGGCTCAGTCATTAATCACACAATTTACATTTTTGGCTGAACTAACCCTTTAATGATCGTGGATTCGCTGTTGATCAGTGGTCAAGATCATGACATGAGGGTAATTTATTCGGATAAAGCATTGCTGTGTGTGTTTCCTGCTGTGGAAAGCACAGATTGGTCTAGAATGCAGTGAAGAACGTGTGTCTGTCAGGCCGATGGAGAGGAGATTCACTCAGAGGACGAGCTCCGCTTCAGAGCTGAACTCCAGCAAAACACCACAGATCATCAACATGTGTGTTTCAGACACGATCATCAACATGTGTGTTTCAGACACGATCATCAACATGTGTGTTTCAGACACGATCATCAACATGTGTGTTTCAGACACGATCATCAACATGTGTGTTTCAGACACGATCATCAACATGTGTGTTTCAGACACGATCATCAACATGTGTGTTTCAGACACGATCATCAACATGTGTGTTTCAGACATGATCATCAACGTGTGTGTTTCAGACGGTGTTCGGACGACTGCGAGACATTTACATTCAGCAACAACATCATCTGTTCAGCACTATCAGGACACACATCTGATGGAGAGGTGGAATCTCATCAGTCCAGACTGACCTGAGATCTGCATCTGAATCTCATCAGTCCAGACTGACCTGAGATCTGCATCTGAATCTCATCAGTCCAGACTGACCTGAGATCTGCATCTGAATCTCATCAGTCCAGACTGACCTGAGATCTGCATCTGAATCTCATCACAGTCCAGACTGACCTGAGATCTGCATCTGAATCTCATCAGTCCAGACTGACCTGAGATCTGCATCTGAATCTCATCAGTCCAGACTGACCTGAGATCTGCATCTGAATCTCATCAGTCCAGACTGACCTGAGATCTGCATCTGAATCTCATCAGTCCAGACTGACCTGAGATCTGAATCTGAATCTCATCACAGTCCAGACTGACCTGAGATCTGCATCTGAATCTCATTAGTCCAGACTGACCTGAGATCTGCATCTGAATCTCATCACAGTCCAGACTGACCTGAGATCTGCATCTGAATCTCATCAGTCCAGACTGACCTGAGATCTGCATCTGAATCTCATCACAGTCCAGACTGACCTGAGATCTGCATCTGAATCTCATCAGTCCAGACTGACCTGAGATCTGCATCTGAATCTCATCACAGTCCAGACTGACCTGAGATCTGCATCTGAATCTCATCACAGTCCAGACTGACCTGAGATCTGCATCTGAATCTCATCACAGTCCAGACTGACCTGAGATCTGCATCTGAATCTCATCAGTCCAGACTGACCTGAGATCTGCATCTGAATCTCATCACAGTCCAGACTGACCTGAGATCTGCATCTGAATCTCATCAGTCCAGACTGACCTGAGATCTGCATCTGAATCTCATCACAGTCCAGACTGACCTGAGATCTGCATCTGAATCTCATCAGTCCAGACTGACCTGAGATCTGCAAAGACTGCGCTGAGGGCGTCTCATCACAGCGCCACACAGTTTGTGCGTCTAAATTAGTTGCTTATATTTACAAAACGAGCCTACAATAGCCTAATAATATAGGGACACACGAGTACTGACCAACACCATCATCATTTCTGAGAGGAATAGTAAAGGTGAGCGCAAACACCAACACGCTTAGCAAACCAGTTCAACCCAAGCGCTCTTTGGTGACACTGATCATCTGTCCATCACCGTATAAAGCCCGCCCTGATGATCTGATTGGTCAGCTCTGGGTCCAGCATAGTTGCTCCACAGCGGATCAAGTCCTGACCCAACTTCCCCCAGCTCAGATGTTGTGGGGCGGCTAACCTCCAGGCTAGCATAATAAGCCTTTTTAATGAACATAAAGGCCCATGTTTAATACAAAAGTCCACAAAACTAAATTCTTATCTCATATCCATTCATTTTGTTCTAATGTCACAAGTAATAAAGTGGCCGATAAAACGATAACAATATGTATCGCGATCAGTGTTGGGGAAACGCATTACAAGTAACTTGAGTTGCGTAATAATATCACTTTTTCCAAGTAACTAGTAAAGTAACGCATTACTTTTCAAATTTACAACAAAATATCTGAGTTACTTTTTCACATTAGTTTGACTGACAGCTCTCCTGCCCTCATGTTGAGAGTTAGTGCAGAGGTGTGTGTGTGTGTGTGTGTGTGTGTGTGTGTGTGTGTGTGTGTGTGTGTGTGTGTGTGTGTGTGTGTGTGTGTGTGTAATGACATGGGTATTACAAAAAGAGGGTGAAATATGAGGACGTTCCCCATGTCCTCACTTTTCAAAATGCTTATAAATCACACAGAACAAGTTTTTTTTCACAGAAAGTGAACTGCACAGTCTCCTGTGAGGGCTAGGTTTAGGGGCAGGGGCAGTGTGTGTGTGTGTGTGTGTGTGTGTGTGTGTGTGTGTGTGTGTGTGTGTGTGTGTGTGTGTGTGTGTGTGTGTGTGTGTGTGTGTGTGTGTGTGTGTGTGTGAACATGATGGTTATTGTAGTTCTAGACTAAATGTGAGCATTTATTTATCTCACTTGCACAATAAAGATTCTGTCCTCCTCAAAATGAATAAAATCAGTCAGATGCTAAATCAGAGAACTATGCAAACCTCCAATAATTAAATGTTAAATGAAACAACTAAATTTAAGCATAATCTATCTTTATATTTAATTGACCGATGTCTTGCTGCTGACCTTTGATGATGAAAATTACTCGATTTTTTGTTTTTATTGGTAAAACTTTTTCCTCCTGCATCTCTCCTCCATTCTCCAGAGCTGCGCCCTCTAGTGTTCATGAGGGAATCTGCATCTCTACCTCAGCCTGGGGCGCATTATTTACATTTTTGTATGAAGAGGTCTTTACAAAAATATAACTTTTTTTGTTATAAAAAAAACAAAAAAACAAGCCCAGGTGAGAAAAAGTAATGCAAAAGTAACACAACACATTACTTTTCTTAAAAAGTAACTAAGTAACTCAATTAGTTACTTTTTAAGGGAGTAACGCAATATTGTAATGCATTACTTTTCAGAGTAACTTTCCCCAACACTGATCGTGATAGACACGTCATCGATATCAATAAAAAATGCGTTCGATAAAACATTTTCTTTTCTTCGTGGGAAGAAACCAGAGGTTGCGAAGCAAGTTTGGTTGCATGAGCAAAGGCACTCGCTCTCTGGTAACCAAGCAACGTAGGGAGTGACAGGCTAACAGCCAATCAGGTAACAGTATCAGTCCGGTTGGCCATATCGTGTGTGGTGTGGATTCTTCAGGAACAGAAGCGGCTGGAGTGAAGACTGGAGAATGAGCCGCAGCGAGAGAGGAAATGTGGATAAAGCAGGAAAACGAGTCGCTCGCCAGTGTGGCAGTTTAGAGGATTGTGGAAGTCTGACCGTCGTCTGACCGATGTCGTCTGACCGATGTCGTCTGACCGTTGTCTGACCGATGTCGTCTGACCGATGTCTGACCGATGTCTGACCGATGTCGTCTGACCGATGTCTGACCGATGTCTGACCGATGTCTGACCGATGTCGTCTGACCGATGTCTGACCGATGTCTGACCGATGTCGTCTGACCGATGTCTGACCGATGTCGTCTGACCGATGTCTGACCGATGTCTGACCGTTGTCTGACCGATGTCGTCTGACCGATGTCTGACCGATGTCTGACCGATGTCGTCTGATCGATGTCGTCCCGATGTCGTCTGACCGATGTCTGACCGATGTCGTCTGACCGATGTCTGACCGTTGTCGTCTGACCGATGTCTGACCGATGTCGTCTGACCGATGTCTGACCGATGTCTGACCGTTGTCTGACCGATGTCGTCTGACCGATGTCTGACCGATGTCTGACCGATGTCGTCTGACCGATGTCTGACCGATGTCGTCTGACCGATGTCTGACCGATGTCTGACCGTTGTCTGACCGATGTCGTCTGACCGATGTCGTCCCGATGTCGTCTGACCGATGTCTGACCGTTGTCGTCTGACCGATGTCTGACCGATGTCGTCTGACCGATGTCGTCTGACCGATGTCGTCTGACCGATGTCGTCTGACCGATGTCTGACCGTCGTCTGACCGATGTCGTCTGACCGATGTCGTCCCGATGTCGTCTGACCGATGTCGTCTGACCGATGTCTGACCGATGTCTGACCGATGTCGTCTGACCGATGTCGTCTGACCGATGTCGTCTGCAAATGATGCAAGACCATCGTCTCGACCAACACTGGCAACACCACACACTTGCTTTACCACCTTAAGCCTTGTTTATACTCTCGTCTGGCTCCTCCAATGACAGCGCCTCGTCTGTTTGGGGGCGTGTTTATACTCGACGCGCTCGCCATTGGGCTATTCTTGACTTTGGCTGAATCCGAAATCGCCCCCTAAACCCTCAATCACTGTTCCCTACTGTAGTCCACTAATGCGGTTCACTTGAAGGAGTGAATGAAAACGAGTGAGCGAGTTCGGACTTGTTATTGCAGTGCATTGTGGGATAGAATGAGTGCACTCAATAACGTCCACTATGGTTTCAGACACCACTACAAATGGCTGTGCCCTCAAATAGTGCCCTATGTAGGGTATAGGGGGCGAGATTCAGCCTTTGAAACGACATGGAGAGGTGATGTTACTCTGCATCAGTGCCTTATGACAAAGCCTCTAAACGCTACAGAAATAACGGAGGTGCTGCACCTTATGCTGCGTTCACACCAAATGCGAATTAAGCGATTCGCGCGAGTGATTTACATTTTAAGTCAATGCAATGATGCGAATAGACATTCTGCGGCGCGATTCACGCGAATGACAGCGCGAATGGCGTTAACCAATCAGGAGCTTGTTCTAGTAGTGACAACAATGAGGAGAACATCTGTAAACTGATAATAAACCACAGATTTGAGCTACATTATCGCCTGAAAAAGTTTTAAAACTACGTTTTGTCTCACATTAACTGTAGAATTTTAACAATAAAGACGTGTAAACACAGCCCATGTCAGCCATTTCTCAGCGAGCCGCTGGCAGAAGCTCCGCCCATGAGGAGAATCATGCCTGATGGGTCACGAGCGAGTAAACTCAATGTTCAAGCGTCCAACTTTGCGCGAATAGCGCAAATTATTCACGTCCAGTGTGAACGCTACACAAATGTTAAGAGATAGACTTGTGTTTATATTTTATTATTCGAGTGTTTCCATGGTTGTGTTGCCATTTCTGTCTTTATAACTGAGGGGATTATAATCAGAGGAAGGTTAAGTTTAAAATAACAATGTTTAAATGTAAAATATTTTTCTCCTGGT
Source organism: Gobio gobio (assembly GCF_949357685.1). Taxonomy (NCBI): domain Eukaryota; kingdom Metazoa; phylum Chordata; class Actinopteri; order Cypriniformes; family Gobionidae; genus Gobio; species Gobio gobio. Next base: position 50,285,231 of record NC_137112.1, on the reverse strand, counting down.
CCTTATTTTAAATAGGTCATAAAACATATCAATAATTTTTGATATCGACCGATATGAAACACTTATATCGTGATACAGTTTTCAAGGTTTACTGGGTTTTACAGGACTCTTGTGCAGAAGTAAGAATGGTCATGTGCTTCTTGCCGCTGTTTCCCGATGGTTTGTAGAGCATTTACTGAGTCCTACGATGAAGAACAGCCCAGTGGAGTAGAAACAGGGTTCCCACCATTTTCCAGTATTTTTCCAGGACATTTTCAATTTTACTACGGCGGGAATAAAAGACAAGGATCACGCCAAATATTGCTTAACAATCCAGCATTTTTCAACATGAGCTCTTAATCATACATTATGACTATGGAAGCTTGTTTACACCACACAATAGAAAGAAAAGGTCATTGTGACTTTTTATCTCGCTATTCTGACTTTCTCGCAATTGCGAGTTTACATATTTGTGATATAAACGCGAAAATTGTCACAATTCTTTTTTCCTCAGAATTTGACTTTATAACTTGCAATTGCAGTTTAGATCTCGCAATTCTGAGAAAAGAAGTCAGAAGTGCAAGATATAAACTCGCAACTGCGCAAAAAAGTCAATTGTGAAGAAAAGACTTGCGAGTTTATATCACGCAATTCTGACTATATATTGCAATTCTGACTTTATAACACACAAATGTGACTTTATATACAAAATTATGTGATTAGGTAGCCTGACGTCGTCATACTCAATTCTAGTCAGAATATGAGTCTGATCTGCTTCTGTTGGGCTGTGATTATGGGGTGTGTTTCAACCGAACCAGGAAAGACCTCAATTGGATAGACCTACAACCAATCAGAGCAACGGAGCGACGCATAACGTTAGTTGTCAAATGTCAACAGAACTCAACTGACCTGTGTTGCCATGTCCGCGGGTTGAAGTGACCCCAATAATGTGATATACAAACCCAGGAATGCGATTTTTAGCTGCCAGCCCTGCCAAAATAACACATATTTTACCCCCCAAATGCCTTTTTTTCCCAGAGAACCCCCCTGGAAAGCTATTGGGCTTGTTTTTGGCTAGTTTTGAGGAACGTTAGCAATTGGGCGGGTTTTGTTGTAAAAACTTGGCAACCCTGTCTGCACACACGCTGGAATAAGTAGCCTAACGTTAGAAGAACAAGATTAGTGTACGATCTTTGCCGGTGTTGTAAAAAAAATTATTTAAGGATCCACAGAGTCAGGATACAGTACTGACCAACACCATCATCATTTCTGAGAGAAATAGTAAAGGTGAACGCATATACGAACAAGTTCTCCGTTTAGGATTAGAACAAACTCAACCCAAGCGGCTTTTGATGACGTGGATGATTACGTTACTGTTGATCATCTGTCCCTCATCGTCTAAAGCCCGCCCTGATGATTTCATTGGTCCAAACAGTTTCTGTTCGGGCATAATTACTTCTCTACCGATCAATTCCAGACCGAACTGCCCGAGTAAAAATGTTGTGGGCGGGGCTAAGTTCGGCTGGCATCCAGGCTAGTGATTAGGTAGCAGCTTACGAGTTAACATTCACTGCGTACATTTGAGCAGTTATAGCATTAGGTATTAAACATCATTATTCAAAATACTACTCGCACGTATCAAACTCAGCAATCCTGAACATGTGCTTTCTGCAGCTAGCGCTAATTGTTTGGGCCAGCGATAAACTCTTTATACTCGGCTAAAGAAATAACTTTTTTTTAAAGAATTTTCCCAGACAACAACAAGATTTTCCAGGACATTTTCTCAAATTTTCCATGTGTTTTCCAGGACTGGAAAATTTGTCATCAATTTTCAAGGTTTTCAAGGTTTTCCAGGACAAGTGGGAACCCTGATAAACACGTCCCCAAGCGGACGAGGCGGAGCCAGGCGGAGGCGGAGCCAGGCGGAGGCGGAGCCATATGGAGGCGGAGCCAGGCGGAGGCGGAGCCAGGCGGAGGCGAAGCCATACGGAGGCGGAGCCAGGCGGAGGCGAAGCCATACGGAGGCGGAGCCATATGGAGGCGGGGCCAGGCGGAGGCGGAGGCTTTAGTGTGTGTGTCGAGTCACAGCCATCATAATAACATGAGCAACTGAGCACACACACACAGCTACAGCAAACTTTATAACCTCTGGGGCCCAACATGAGGAAAATCCGCCCTGGATATAACAGGCCTGGGTTTGAGCTCGTCTTCAGCTGTAAATGCAGCTTCAGTGAACGTCGTCTGTTTTTATAGAGTTTGGATTAGCGTGAGGCGAATCCCTGGAATGCTAATCATGGGCGGAGAGTTATTTCTGATCCTTCTCTTCTGTTCAGAGTCTTTGAGTCCGTGTTTGAGTAAAGCACTGGTGCTGGATGGGTCAGGGATGACCCGAGTGTGTTCCAGACCGGCTGATGCTCAACTGCTTCCCCTGAGGCCGCAGAGCTCGATAACATCTGCTGGAGGGAATGGGTTTAGCATTTCCTTCCTCTGCAAGTGTGCTTTTCCGATCAATACGAGCCTATCGGCCCATCTGAGGGAAGCAGCGCTGAAGGTCAGAGTCCCCGCAGGTACTGGAGATGCCTCTGTTTACAGCCCTGCCCTATCGAGCGGAGTTTACTCACACACACTGGTTCTGGTTGGCACGAGTATCTCAGTGTATTTGTCCTCAGACCAGAAGGCCCATGGCTATTCAACACAGATCTAGAGATGCAAACACACTTCTCCAACCCAGTCTGGTTCTGAGCTGACCTTTACAGTTATTTTCAAGGTTCTCTGGAAGTTTGCCATCCTAGAAAATCGGTTTGTGTTAATAGAAGCAAAACCTTTATTCATGTGTTCTGTAAAATCCACATTATACACATGTACATTGCCAGGGGAACGGGACTCGCCTGACTGCATTGTGCCAAGTGTGAAGTTTGGTGGAGGGGGGATTATGTGCTGCGTCCCAATTCGCCTACTTATACTACGTCCTAAAAGTATGTACTCTTTTTGTGAATCGACTCACTGATTCATAACGCTTCGAACCGCTAAATCGACTCGCTGATTCATAACGCTTCAAACCGCTGAATCGACTCACTGATTCATAACGCTTCAAACCGCTGAATCGACTCACTGATTCATAACGCTTCAAACCGCTGAATCGACTCACTGATTCATAACGCTTCAAACCGCTGAATCGACTCACTGATTCATAACGCTTCAAACCGCTGAATCGACTCACTGATTCATAACGCTTCGAACCGCTAAATCGACTCGCTGATTCATAACACTTCAAATCTTAGAATTTTTGGCGCACAGAAACTATTCTCGTCTTCATAAAGTTATTTTAGAACCACTGTAGTGAGATGGACTTTGTAACTTTAGTCTTTAGTGTCTTTTAAGGGTCTTGAGAGTGTAAAGTTGAGCCTATCTGAAGCCTTTCTCAGCATCAGCTTTACACTAAAATATCTTCATTTGTGTCTGAAGATGAACGGAGGTCTGACGGGTGTCCAACCACATGAGGCTCAGTCATTAATGACACAATTTACAGTTTTGGGTTAAGACTATAGTCTTACGAGTTAGACATACATTTTTTTCTTTAAGACTGTTCATCATTTTTTTAAATAAGTTACATAAAAACATAGACTGGCCTAATTTGATACGAAAAGTAAGCCTAACTGCTAGTGGCTCATACTAGACCTTAAGACACTGGCTGCGTCCCAATTCGCCTACTTATACTACGTCCTAAAAGTATGTACTCTTTTTGTGAAGAAAAAGTACATACTTTTGAGTGTGTAGCAGAAGAGTATGCAAGCTTTGGGACATACTACTGCGTCATCTTTAACGGACTCTGTTACGTGCGTCCCGTCACCGTTTAAACTGCCCTGTCAATCATCGTCACAGTTCAAATCCCCCACTTTCAGTTTAATTTCCTACCGTATCGGAGAGAAATGTAGTCGCTCGTTGATCTGCCTTTCGTGGGTCTTTAATGCAGAGACTCCTCTCATGTGTTTGCAAAGTTAAGGCCAAACGTATCATTACAAAAGTTCTCAAAGCTGCTGAAGGAGAAATATAATGTGGATAATATTGAATAAATATCTTTTCGTCAGGTTAAATACTGATAATTGCTCACTCAAACCACTTTATCTAATCCTCTCCACTTAACCGTCAGACTCGCGTAACCGTCATGTTTGTAGTTTTTTAAACACTTTTTATCCGCGTTTGTAGTTCTAATCGAATCCTCGTCCATCTCGCAATGGGTTGTGGGCAATATCAGCCGTTAGAGTGCGCATCGATCTGCACTTCGGATTCTGACCGGAAATAGTAAACCATCCGGGAATCTTTGGAATACTCTTTTCAACATACTAAGATTTGGGACATACTAATTCTTTTTTCGAATACTATTTAGTACGGATAGTATGCGAATTGGGACGCAGCAATGGGGTGGGGTTGTTTTTCAGGGGTTAGTTCCAGTGAAAGGAGCTCTTAATGCTTCACCTTTGGGATGAATTAGAGCGGAGACTGAGAGCCACTTACCCCAGCGGTGGCTTTTCACTTCTAAAACGAGTCGTGGACATGAAATCAGTGGCGAGGACACCCATTGAGAGACAGGGATGATGTTTGGGCTCATGGTGATGCCCTGAACTATTAAACCTGCTCCTGATGTCCCTAACACACAGTGGAGTGTGTGAGTGTGTGAGTGTGTGGAGTCAGCTGGGAGTGTGTGAAAGTGTGTATATTAGCACATTCCCTCGTTTCAGGTTCTGGTGTGAATTATTCATTGGTCCCTCCAGCAACTGGATCCGTGTTTTCCTGGAGTCTGTGCTCAGTGTGCATCACACGCTTCAGTGATCAGGGCTCACAAATATCTGTGTTCAGGCTTAACATCCTGAGCTAACGATGGCTGGGCGACACTGAGGGACATTTTCACATCAGTTGCTGGACTCCAGGGTCAAAATGAAATGTAAAGAAATGTGCAGTTGAGTAATAACGTGAGGAGGAAGATTAGCTTGAAGAGGAGAAACTATCACTGCATAAACGTGAGGATGATGTGATGATGTAGACCCCTGAAGGTGTGCTGTGGTATCTGGCACCAAGATGTTAGCAGCAGATCCTTTAAGTCCTGTAAGTTGTGAGACGGGGCCTCCATGGATCGGACTTGTTTGTTCAGTACATCGCACAGATGCTCGATTGGATTGAGATCTGGGGAATTTGGAGGCAGAGTCAACGCCTCAAACTCGCTGTTATTCTGAGCCCTTTCTATCAGAACCAGCATTAACTTCTAGAGCAGTTTGAGCTCCAGTAGCTCATCTGTTTCATCGGACCACACGGGCATCAATGAGCCTCGGCCGCCCATGACCCTGTGGCCGGTTCTCCACTGGTCCTCCATGACCCTGTGGCTGGTTCTCCACTGGTCCTCCATGACCCTGTGGCCGGTTCTCCACTGGTCCTCCATGACCCTGTGGCCGGTTCTCCACTGGTCCTCCATGACCCTGTGGCCGGTTCTCCACTGGTCCTCCATGACCCTGTGGCCGGTTCTCCACTGGTCCTCTATGACCCTGTGGCCGGTTCTCCACTGGTCCTCCATGACCCTGTGGCCGGTTCTCCACTGGTCCTCCATGACCCTGTGGCCGGTTCTCCACTGGTCCTCTATGACCCTGTGGCCGGTTCTCCACTGGTCCTCCATGACCCTGTGGCCGGTTCTCCACTGGTCCTTCATGACCCTGTGGCCGGTTCTCCACTGGTCCTCCATGACCCTGTGGCCGGTTCTCCACTGGTCCTCCATGACCCTGTGGCCGGTTCTCCACTGGTCCTCCATGACCCTGTGGCCGGTTCTCCACTGGTCCTTCATGACCCTGTGGCCGGTTCTCCACTGGTCCTCCATGACCCTGTGGCCGGTTCTCCACTGGTCCTCCATGACCCTGTGGCCGGTTCTCCACTGGTCCTCCATGACCCTGTGGCCGGTTCTCCACTGGTCCTTCATGACCCTGTGGCCGGTTCTCCACTGGTCCTCCATGACCCTGTGGCCGGTTCTCCACTGGTCCTTCATGACCCTGTGGCCGGTTCTCCACTGTTCTTCATGACCCTGTGGCCGGTTCTCCACTGGTCCTTCATGACCCTGTGGCCGGTTCTCCACTGTTCTTCATGACCCTGTGGCCGGTTCTCCACTGGTTCTTCATGACCCTGTGGCCGGTTCTCCACTGGTCCTTCATGACCCTGTGGCCGGTTCTCCACTAGTCCTCCATGACCCTGTGGCCGGTTCTCCACTGTTCTTCATGACCCTGTGGCCGGTTCTCCACTGGTCCTTCATGACCCTGTGGCCGGTTCTCCACTGGTCCTCCATGACCCTGTGGCCGGTTCTCCACTGGTCCTCCATGACCCTGTGGCCGGTTCTCCACTGTTCTTCATGACCCTGTGGCCGGTTCTCCACTGGTCCTTCATGACCCTGTGGCCGGTTCTCCACTGGTCCTCCATGACCCTGTGGCCGGTTCTCCACTGGTCCTCCATGACCCTGTGGCCGGTTCTCCACTGTTCTTCATGACCCTGTGGCCGGTTCTCCACTGGTCCTTCATGACCCTGTGGCCGGTTCTCCACTGGTCCTTCATGACCCTGTGGCCGGTTCTCCACTGGTCCTTCATGACCCTGTGGCCGGTTCTCCACTGGTCCTCCATGACCCTGTGGCCGGTTCTCCACTGGTCCTTCATGACCCTGTGGCCGGTTCTCCACTGGTCCTCCATGACTCTGTAGCCGGTTCTCCACTGGTCCTTCATGACCCTGTGGCCGGTTCTCCACTGGTCCTTCATGACCCTGTGGCCGGTTCTCCACTGGTCCTCCATGACCCTGTGGCCGGTTCTCCACTGGTCCTTCATGACCCTGTGGCCGGTTCTCCACTGGTCCTTCATGACCCTGTGGCCGGTTCTCCACTGGTCCTCCATGACCCTGTGGCCGGTTCTCCACTGGTCCTTCATGATCCTGTGGCCGGTTCTCCACTGGTCCTTCATGACCCTGTGGCCGGTTCTCCACTGGTCCTCCATGACCCTGTGGCCGGTTCTCCACTGGTCCTTCATGACCCTGTGGCCGGTTCTCCACTGGTCCTTCATGACCCTGTGGCCGGTTCTCCACTGGTCCTCCATGACCCTGTGGCCGGTTCTCCACTGGTCCTCCATGACCCTGTGGCCGGTTCTCCACTGGTCCTTCATGACCCTGTGGCCGGTTCTCCACTGGTCCTTCATGACCCTGTGGCCAGTTCTCCACTGGTCCTTCATGACCCTGTGGCCGGTTCTCCACTGGACCTTCATGACCCTGTGGCCGGTTCTCCACTGGTCCTCCATGACCCTGTGGCCGGTTCTCCACTGGTCCTTCATGACCCTGTGGCCGGTTCTCCACTGGTCCTTCATGACCCTGTGGCCGGTTCTCCACTGGTCCTTCATGACCCTGTGGCCGGTTCTCCACTGGTCCTCCATGACCCTGTGGCCGGTTCTCCACTGGTCCTCCATGACCCTGTGGCCGGTTCTCCACTGGTCCTTCATGACCCTGTGGCCGGTTCTCCACTGGTCCTCCATGACCCTGTGGCCGGTTCTCCACTGGTCCTTCATGACCCTGTGGCCGGTTCTCCACTGGTCCTTCATGACCCTGTGGCCGGTTCTCCACTGGTCCTTCATGACCCTGTGGCCGGTTCTCCACTGGACCTTCATGACCCTGTGGCCGGTTCTCCACTGGTCCTTCATGACCCTGTGGCCGGTTCTCCACTGGTCCTCCATGACCCTGTGGCCGGTTCTCCACTGGTCCTCCATGACCCTGTGGCCGGTTCTCCACTGGTCCTTCATGACCCAGTGGCCGGTTCTCCA
>NC_137112.1:50272426-50274926 GCF_949357685.1 Gobio gobio | reverse complement strand
CGGTTCAGAGCGTTATGAATCAGCGAGTCGATTCAGCGGTTTGAATCGCCAAATTTCAGCAGTTTGGCGGTTTGACACGCGATCCGAATCATGATTCGACTCACTGATTCATAACGCTCTGAACCGCTGAATCGACTCACTGATTCATAACGCTCTGAAGCTTCATGATGCCGTGTTTTGAAATCGTCATCACTATATAAGTCGTTATTTAGGGTTTTTTTGCGCACAGAAACTATTCTGGTCTTCATAAAGTTATTGTAGAGCCGCTGTAGTGAGATGGACTTTGTGACTTTAGTCTTTAGTGTCTTTTAAGGGTCTTGAGAGTGTAAAGTTGAGCCAATGGAGGCCTTTCAGAGCATCAGATTTACACTAAAATATCTTCATTTGTGTCTGAAGATGAACGGAGGTCTGACGGGTGTCCAACCACATGAGGCTCAGTCATTAATCACACAATTTACAGTTTTGGGTGAACTAACACTTTAAGACACTCTCGACATCACAAACAACTCAAAAAGCTAAAACGGTAAATTCCTGACAGTAATTCCACAGGATAAGTGTTGGTCATGTGTGATGATGGGCGGCACCTGAGTGAGCACGTCCAGCTGTGTGATGATGTGCTGTAAGGTGGAGGTCAGCGCGGCGGGCACAGAGGTCAGCGCGGCGGACACAGAGGTCAGCGCGGCGGGCACAGAGGTCAGCGCGGCGGGCACAGAGGTCAGCGCGGCGGGCACAGAGGTCAGCGCGGCGGGCACAGGGTCCAGCTCCACCAGCTGCGGGTCCACGGCGGAGTGTGAGCTCGGGGACACACCAGCGGCGTCCAACACCTGCAGGAGTGTGTGAACATTAGTGACATCTGACCTCTCACCCTCAGTCAACGTCTACATTACAACTGCTCAAACAATAAAGACTGATATTAACCCCAAGACGACAATGAGTAGACATCTCACTCCCGCATCTCACTCCCGCATCTCACTCCCGCATCTCACTCCCGCATCTCACTCCCGCATCTCACTCCCTCATCTCACTCCCACATCTCACTCCTACATCTCACTCCCACATCTCACTCCTACATCTCAGTCCCACATCTCAGTCCCACATCTCACTCCCACATCTCACTCCAGCATCTCACTCCTACATCTCAGTCCCACATCTCACTCCCGCATCTCACTCCCACATCTCACTCCAGCATTTCAGTCCCACATCTCACTCCCACATCTCACTCCAGCATCTCACTCCCACATCTCACTCCAGCATCTCACTCCCACATCTCAGTCCCACATCTCACTCCCACATCTCACTCCCACATCTCACTCCCGCATCTCAGTCTGGAGTTTGATAGTTTGGGCTCTGTAACTGTATTATTGTAGTGTGTAAGGGCTCTGTATGCATTATCTATAAGAAACGTTTAGTTATAATTGAATTCATTTAAGGACAGACACAGTTGAATAAAGACAACTGTTGAATAAAAATAAATAAAAAGCAATTTTGTAAAACTGCTGCACCGAACCGTCAGTTTTGTGTACCGTTACACCCCCAATGACTAAAGATGGTTAACTCAAACTCCTCCTCTATCCTTTCACAGACGTCCTGTCTCGTTCTCTTCTTCTGGAGTCTTTCCATCATCGTCCGACTCCAGTTAGATCATTAAAGGCTGTTTCAGTGTGTATGGTAATCGGAGCTGCTAACACGAGTTCTTGAAGCTCCGCCCTCTTCCTGAAAGGGGGCGGTGAGCAGCAACTCATTTGCATTTAAAGGGACTCACACAAAAACAACGCGTTTTGCTCACCCTCAAAAAGTGACAATTTTAACATGCCATAAAAATGACCTGTGGGGTTTTGAGCTGATACTTCACACACACAGACACGCACTCTCACACTTTCACATTCTCACACACACTCTCACACACACACACACACACACACACACACACACACACACACACACACACACACACACACACACACACACACACTCACACACACTCTCACACACACTCTCACACTCTGGGGACTTTAGAGGCTAATTTTGCATCTTGTAAAAAGGGGCATTATTGGACACCTTTAGTAATTTCTTTATTTTTATTTGATTTATTTGATCACTCAGGGTTAGGGCAATATTTGCCCGTGTGAGCTGGTGATTCCTGGCAAACATGTGCCGCCAGACCTCATCACATGTTCAGCGTGTCCGTCCACACGGAACTTCAGCTCCGCGCGCGCGCATGTGTGTGTGTGTCTGTGTGTGTGTCTGTGTGTGTGTGTGCGTGTGTTATCCTCACATCTCCAGCACTTCAGTGGACAGATGATTATCAGCAGGTTTGACCTGGACGTTTGTTTTCAAGAAGATTTTTTAAAATAAGACCTTATTGTGAAGTGTAACCACATTTCTATTGCTTTGATTCTCGATGTATGTTCAGTGTCACATGTTTAGCGTGTCACACCTCATGAACTTGCGTGTGCTACTTCATACCTAACTCTGATCTGATGGCATGAAACACCGGATC
>NC_137112.1:50229926-50262426 GCF_949357685.1 Gobio gobio | reverse complement strand
TTTATTTGTATGATACAGCTGCAAATAAGTATTTGAACACCTGAGAAAATCAATGTTAATATTTGGTACAGTAGGCTTTGTTTGCAATCACAGGGGTCAAAGGTTTCCTGTAGTTTTTCAGCAGGTTTACACATAAGGGATTCTGGCCCACTCCTCCACACAGATCTTCTCTAGATCAGGTTTCTGGCCTGAGTTTGAGCTCCTCCACAGATTCTCTATTGGGTTTAGGTCTGGAGACGGGCTAGGCCACGCCAGAACCTTGATCTGCTTATTCCAGAGCCACTGCTTGGTTCTCCTGGCTGTGCTTCGGCTCATTGACCCAGCCTCGACCCATCTTCAGCTCTAACTGAGGGAAGGAGGTTGTTCCCTAAATCTCATCCTCTCCTTAATACAGTGCAGTCGCCCTGTCCCATGTGCAGAAAAACACCCCCACAGCATGATGCTGCCACCCCCATGCTTCACAGTAGGGATGGTGTTCTTGGGATGGTACTCATCATTCTTCTTCCTCCAAACACGTTTAGTGGAATTATGACCAAAAAATTCTATTTTGGTCTCATCTGACCACATGACTTTCTCCCATGACTCCTCTGGATCCTCCAGATGGTCATTGGCAAACTTAAGCCGGGCCTGGACATGTGCTGGTTTAAGCAGGGGAACCTTCCGTGCCATGCATGATTTCAAACCATGACCATGTCTTAGTGTATGACCAACAGTAACCTTGGAAACGGTGGTCCAGCTCTTTTCAGGTCATTGAGCAGCTCCTCCTGTAGTTCTGGGCTGATTTCTCCCCTTTCTTAGGATCATTGAGACGCCACGAGGTGAGATCTTGCATGGAGCCCCAGTCCGAGGGAGATTGACAGTCATGTTTAGCTTCTTCCATTTTCTAATGATTGCTCCAACAGTGGACCTTTTTTCACCAAGCTGCTCAGCAATTTCCCCGGAGCCCTTTCCAGCCTTGTGGAGGTGCACAATTTTGTCTGTAGTGTGTTTGGACAGCTCTTTGGTCTTGGCCATGTTAGTAGTTGGACTCTTACTGATTGTATGGGGTGGACAGGTGTCTTTATGCAGATAACCACCTCAAACAGGGGCATCTATTTTAGGATAATAAATGGAGTGGAGGTGGACATTTTAAAGGCAGACTAACAGGTCTTTGAGGGTCAGAATTCTAGCTGATAGACAGCTGTTCAAATACTTATTTGCAACTGTATCATACAAATAAATAGTTAAAAAATCATATATTGTGATTTCTGGATTTTTTTTTAGATTATGTCTCACAGTGGACATGCACCTATGATGACAATTTCAGACCCTCCATGATTTCTAAGTGGGAGAACTTGCAAAATAGCAGGTGTTCAGATAGTTATTTTCCTGGCATGTGTTAATGGCGTGTGGGTGTGGCATGTGTTAATGGCGTGTGGGTGTGGCGTTAAGCATGTGTTAATGGCGTGTGGGTGTGGCGTGTAGCTTGTGTTAATGGCGTGTGGGTGTGGCATGTGTTAATGGCGTGTGGGTGTGGCGTGTAGCTTGTGTTAATGGCGTGTGGGTGTGGCATGTGTTAATGGCGTGTGGGTGTGGCGTTAAGCATGTGTTAATGGCGTGTGGGTGTGGCGTGTAGCTTGTGTTAATGGCGTGTGGGTGTGGCATGTGTTAATGGCGTGTGGGTGTGGCGTGTAGCTTGTGTTAATGGCGTGTGGGTGTGGCATGTGTTAATGGCGTGTGGGTGTGGCGTGTAGCTTGTGTTAATGGCATGTGGGTGTGGCATGTGTTAATGGCGTGTGGGTGTGGCGTTAAGCATGTGTTAATGGCGTGTGGGTGTGGCGTGTAGCTTGTGTTAATGGCGTGTGGGTGTGGCATGTGTTAATGGCGTGTGGGTGTGGCGTGTAGCTTGTGTTAATGGCGTGTGGGTGTGGCATGTGTTAATGGCGTGTGGGTGTGGCATGTGTTAATGGCGTGTGGGTGTGGCGTGTGGGTCTGGCGTGTAGCGTGTGTTAATGGCGTGTGGGTGTGGCGTGTAGCGTGTGTTAATGGCGTGTGGGTGTGGCGTGTAGCGTGTGTTAACGGCCTGTGGGTGTGGCGTGTGGGTGTAGCGTGTGTTAATGGCGTGTGTGTGGCGTGTGGGTGTGGCGTGTGTTAATGGCGTGTGGGTGTGGCGTGTGTTTTAGTGGCGTGTGGGTGTGGCGTGTAGCGTGTGTGGCGTGTGTGTGTGGTGTGACTCTCACCCTGATAGTGCTGCAGGAGTTTGTGCGTGCGAATGTCCCACACCTTCACGGTGTTGTCTGTGCCCGCCGTTGCCACGCAGGTGCCGCTCGGGTGGAAGTCCACGTAATTCACGTACCTGCAAACAAGCAGAGACGCCGGAGTGAGCGCGAGTGGATCCGTCTGTCCAGCGTGTGGCGCTGTCCTCACTCACTCACCCGCCGTGCTCACAGAACGAGTGGACACACTCTCTGCTGTTCTTGTCCCACAGCTTCACCGTTTTATCATCGCTGGCAGAGACGATCATCCGCCCGTCCGGCGAAAACCTGCAGGAGGTCAGACTTTAAACAGAAGTATTGAGCCTCCACATCCCTGAGTTCAGGTGTTCAACACTTCACTTCCACAGGTGTGTAACTCCAGCTCTGGGCCTGCAGACGCTTCACAGACGCTTCTACACACATCAGTGAGAGAATGGGCCGCTCTCAGGAGCGTGTGTGTGTGTGTGTGTGTGTGTGTGTGTGTGTGTGTGTGTGTGTGTGTGTGTGTTAGGGATGGGCATTTTTGTCAATTTCTCATTTCGATCATCGATAGGTCTCAAAAACGAGTACTCGGGGGCGGGGCATGTGCAGGGGGCGGGGCATGTGCAGGGGGCCGGGCATGTCCGTCATTGAGATAATGAAAATACTGTTATGAAAATGATTGTTAACAAATACAAACGTGACATGAAAACAGGTATATGAAAACATGAACATATAAAACAAAAAATAACTGCTAGATTATGATGCATAAATGTCTTTATAAAATGACCGTCTCAAAAAACCAAGTCAGTAATATCGAGCATTGCCTTTGAGCTGAAACTGTGAAATAACACCAGCCTGCAGAGCTTGCTGGCTGGTTAATAAACTCAACCAAACGCACCATATATCAATATTAATATGAAGATTAATAGGAACTATTACAACTTAAATCAACACAAAAGGACGTGAATGCGCACATGAACTTCAGCGTGCTAGATTTTACAGGCTATGGTTTGAAACGGAACATTTTGAATGCGCTCTTCCCTTAACAACGCTGATACACGGACAACGAAAGCTGAAACATGCTGAGGGTCACAGAGCGGGGTCAGCGCATGCTGAGGGTCACAGAGCGGGGTCAGCGCATGCTGAGGGTCACAGAGCGGGGTCAGCGCATGCTGAGGGTCACAGAGCGGGGTCATCGCATGCTGAGGGTCACAGAGCGGGGTCAGCGCATGCTGAGGGTCACAGAGCGAGGTCAGCTCATACTGAGGGTCACAGAGCGGGGTCAGCGCATGCTGAGGGTCACAGAGCGGGGTCAGCGCATGCTGAGGGTCACAGAGCGGGGTCAGCGCATGCTGAGGGTCACAGACCGGGGTCAGCGCATGCTGAGGGTCACAGAGCGGGGTCAGCGCATGCTGAGGGTCACAGAGCGGGGTCAGCTCATGCTGAGGGTCACAGAGCGGGGTCAGCTCATGCTGAGGGTCACAGAGCGGGGTCAGCGCATGCTGAGGGTCACAGAGCGGGGTCAGCTCATACTGAGGGTCACAGAGCGGGGTCATCGCATGCTGAGGGTCACAGAGCGGGGTCAGCGCATGCTGAGGGTCACAGAGCGAGGTCAGCTCATACTGAGGGTCACAGAGCGGGGTCAGCGCATGCTGAGGGTCACAGAGCGGGGTCAGCGCATGCTGAGGGTCACAGACCGGGGTCAGCGCATGCTGAGGGTCACAGAGCGGGGTCAGCGCATGCTGAGGGTCACAGAGCGGGGTCAGCTCATGCTGAGGGTCACAGAGCGGGGTCAGCTCATGCTGAGGGTCACAGAGCGGGGTCAGCGCATGCTGAGGTTCACAGAGCGGGGTCAGCGCATGCTGAGGTTCACAGAGCGGGGTCAGCGCATGCTGAGGGTCACAGAGCGGGGTCAGCTCATGCTGAGGGTCACAGAGCGGGGTCAGCGCATGCTGAGGGTCACAGAGAGCGGGGTCAGCGCATGCTGAGGGTCACAGAGCGAGGTCAGCGCATGCTGAGGGTCACAGAGCGAGGTCAGCTCATGCTGAGGGTCACAGAGCGAGGTCAGCTCATGCTGAGGGTCACAGAGCGAGGTCAGCTCATGCTGAGGGTCACAGAGCGAGGTCAGCTCATGCTGAGGGTCACAGAGCGAGGTCAGCTCATGCTGAGGGTCACAGAGCGGGGTCAGCGCATGCTGAGGGTCACAGAGCGAGGTCAGCTCATGCTGAGGGTCACAGAGCGGGGTCAGCGCATGCTGAGGGTCACAGAGCGGGGTCAGCTCATACTGAGGGTCACAGAGCGAGGTCAGCTCATGCTGAGGGTCACAGAGCGAGGTCAGCTCATACTGAGGGTCACAGAGCGAGGTCAGCTCATGCTGAGGGTCACAGAGCGAGGTCAGCTCATGCTGAGGGTCACAGAGCGAGGTCAGCTCATGCTGAGGGTCACAGAGCGAGGTCAGCTCATGCTGAGGGTCACAGAGCGAGGTCAGCTCATGCTGAGGGTCACAGAGCGAGGTCAGCTCATGCTGAGGGTCACAGAGCGGGGTCAGCTCATGCTGAGGGTCACAGAGCGAGGTCAGCTCATGCTGAGGGTCACAGAGCGGGGTCAGCGCATGCTGAGGGTCACAGAGCGGGGTCAGCGCATGCTGAGGGTCACAGAGCGGGGTCAGCTCATGCTGAGGGACACAGAGCGGGGTCAGCGCATGCTGAGGGTCACAGAGCGGGGTCAGCTCATGCTGAGGGTCACAGAGCGAGGTCAGCTCATGCTGAGGGTCACAGAGCGGGGTCAGCTCATGCTGAGGGTCACAGAGCGAGGTCAGCTCATGCTGAGGGTCACAGAGCGGGGTCAGCTCATACTGAGGGTCACAGAGCGAGGTCAGCTCATGCTGAGGGTCACAGAGCGGGGTCAGCTCATGCTGAGGGTCACAGAGCAGGGTCAGCTCATGCTGAGGGTCACAGAGCGGGGTCAGCTCATACTGAGGGTCACAGAGCGGGGTCAGCGCATGCTGAGGGTCACAGAGCGGGGTCATCGCATGCTGAGGGTCACAGAGCGGGGTCAGCGCATGCTGAGGGTCACAGAGCGAGGTCAGCTCATACTGAGGGTCACAGAGCGGGGTCAGCGCATGCTGAGGGTCACAGAGCGGGGTCAGCGCATGCTGAGGGTCACAGAGCGGGGTCAGCGCATGCTGAGGGTCACAGAGCGGGGTCAGCGCATGCTGAGGGTCACAGAGCGGGGTCAGCTCATGCTGAGGGTCACAGAGCGGGGTCAGCTCATGCTGAGGGTCACAGAGCGGGGTCAGCGCATGCTGAGGGTCACAGAGCGGGGTCAGCTCATACTGAGGGTCACAGAGCGGGGTCATCGCATGCTGAGGGTCACAGAGCGGGGTCAGCGCATGCTGAGGGTCACAGAGCGAGGTCAGCTCATACTGAGGGTCACAGAGCGGGGTCAGCGCATGCTGAGGGTCACAGACCGGGGTCAGCGCATGCTGAGGGTCACAGAGCGGGGTCAGCGCATGCTGAGGGTCACAGAGCGGGGTCAGCTCATGCTGAGGGTCACAGAGCGGGGTCAGCTCATGCTGAGGGTCACAGAGCGGGGTCAGCGCATGCTGAGGGTCACAGAGCGGGGTCAGCGCATGCTGAGGTTCACAGAGCGGGGTCAGCGCATGCTGAGGGTCACAGAGCGGGGTCAGCTCATGCTGAGGGTCACAGAGCGGGGTCAGCGCATGCTGAGGGTCACAGAGCGAGGTCAGCTCATGCTGAGGGTCACAGAGCGAGGTCAGCTCATGCTGAGGGTCACAGAGCGAGGTCAGCTCATGCTGAGGGTCACAGAGCGGGGTCAGCTCATGCTGAGGGTCACAGAGCGAGGTCAGCTCATGCTGAGGGTCACAGAGCGGGGTCAGCGCATGCTGAGGGTCACAGAGCGGGGTCAGCGCATGCTGAGGGTCACAGAGCGGGGTCAGCTCATGCTGAGGGACACAGAGCGGGGTCAGCGCATGCTGAGGGTCACAGAGCGGGGTCAGCTCATGCTGAGGGTCACAGAGCGAGGTCAGCTCATGCTGAGGGTCACAGAGCGGGGTCAGCTCATGCTGAGGGTCACAGAGCGAGGTCAGCTCATGCTGAGGGTCACAGAGCGGGGTCAGCTCATACTGAGGGTCACAGAGCGAGGTCAGCTCATGCTGAGGGTCACAGAGCGGGGTCAGCTCATGCTGAGGGTCACAGAGCAGGGTCAGCTCATGCTGAGGGTCACAGAGCGGGGTCAGCTCATACTGAGGGTCACAGAGCGAGGTCAGCTCATGCTGAGGGTCACAGAGCGGGGTCAGCGCATGCTGAGGGTCACAGAGCAGGGTCAGCTCATGCTGAGGGTCACAGAGCGGGGTCAGCACATGCTGAGGGTCACAGAGCGGGGTCAGCTCATGCTGAGGGTCACAGAGCGGGGTCAGCACATGCTGAGGGTCACAGAGCGAGGTCAGCTCATGCTGAGGGTCACAGAGCGGGGTCAGCTCATGCTGAGGGTCACAGAGCGGGGTCAGCTCATGCTGAGGGTCACAGAGCGAGGTCAGCTCATGCTGAGGGTCACAGAGCGAGGTCAGCGCATGCTGAGGGTCACAGAGCGGGGTCAGCGCATGCTGAGGGTCACAGACCGGGGTCAGCGCATGCTGAGGGTCACAGAGCGAGGTCAGCTCATGCTGAGGGTCACAGAGCGGGGTCAGCTCATGCTGAGGGTCACAGAGCGGGGTCAGCTCATGCTGAGGGTCACAGAGCGAGGTCAGCTCATGCTGAGGGTCACAGAGCGAGGTCAGCGCATGCTGAGGGTCACAGAGCGGGGTCAGCGCATGCTGAGGGTCACAGAGCGAGGTCAGCTCATGCTGAGGGTCACAGAAGTGGCCAACTTTCTGCAGAGTCAAGAGCTCCTGACCTCCAAACTTCTGTAGCCTTCAGATGAGCTCAAGAACAGTGTGTAGAGCTTCATGGAATGGGTTTCCATGGCCGAGCATCTCATCCAAGCCTGTGGAGACGTGTTCTCTGGAGTGACCAATCACGCTTCTCTGTCTGACGAGTCTGGGTTTGACAGTTGCCAGGAGAACGGGACTTGCCTGACTGCATTGTGCCAAGTGTAAAGTTTGTTGGAGGAGGGATTATGGGGTGGGGTTATTTTTCAGGGGTTAGTTCCAGTGAAAGGAACTCTTAATGCAAAACATTTTGGACAATTTCATGCTCCCAACTTTGTGGGCCCAGTTTGGGGACGGCCCCTTCCTGTCCCAGCATGACTGCTCCAGTGCTCAAAGCGTCTCCATAAAGACATGGATGAGGAGTTTGGTGGAGGAACTGGAGTCCTGACCTCAACCCGATAGAACAGCTTTGGGATGAATTAGAGCGGAGACTGAGAGCCAGGCCTTCTCGTCCAACATCACAAATGAAGAATCCCCATAAACACACTCCTAAACCTTGAGGAAAGAAGAGCTGGAGCTGTTAGAGCGACTCCATATTAAACCCTACGGATGAAGAATGGGATGGCATTAAAGCTCATGTGCGTGCGTGTGAAGGGGCGGCACAACACTTCTGGGGATATAGTGTGTGTGTGTGTGTGTGTGTGTGTGATATTCATGTCTGATTTTAAATTACACTTCCTCTACCAGAACAGAACAGCATTTATTATTCTTACTTCCTGTTCATTCCAACACATATTGAGAAGCGGTATTGGGTCGCATCAGCAGGAGTTACCATGAGTGTGTTCAGTACCTGGCGCAGCGAACCCAGTTGAGGTGCTGGGAGAGGGAGAAGAGGAACTTCTGCCGGTGGACCGTCCAGAGTTTGATGCTCTTGTCATCAGAAGCGGTGACCAGACTCTGCCCATCACTGGAGAAGCAGACGCTGCGCACCGTCCCAGTATGAGCTCTGAACACAGTGGACTCGCCCTTGCTGAGAACAACACAACACAACACACAACACACAAACACATCAACACACACCATATCAACACAACACCGTCCCAGTATGAGCTCTGAACACAGTGGACTCGCCCTTGCTGAGAACAACACAACACAACACACAAACACATCAACACACACCATATCAACACAACACCGTCCCAGTATGAGCTCTGAACACAGTGGACTCGCCCTTCCTGAGAACAACACAACACAACACAACACACAACACACAAACACATCAACACCGTCCCAGTATGAGCTCTGAACACAGTGGACTCGCCCTTCCTGAGAACAACACAACACAACACAACACAACACAACACAATCTAGAAGTGTGTATAGTGCACACAAACAGTCACTAGGTGCGTTAACATGGAGCACTGTAATCGGTTTAAAAGTCCAATCCGAATGAAAATGCTCCATATAAACACCTCAATCGGAATAAAAATGGCCAAACCGAATGAAATTGTAATGGGTTTGAGAGGGGTGGGATAAACCTTTTCATGAACCGATCAAACGAAAAAATCCACCATGTAAACGATCTGATCCGATTACTTTGAGTGCACGTCTTTCTGTGACGTGATATACAGCGCGCGCCTCCACAACTGAAGAGCGCGCGCCGCGCTCACACCAGGCTAATGTTGACAAGAAAGGAAAGTTCATTTTTCTGAGGTATTAAACTTTTTATTTCGTAACATGTTATGAACATGTTGGAATAATGACACAGACATAGCCTGGCTACACCATCTCATCCTGACAGCGTTCGTCCTAGGCTTCAACTGCGCCTGACAGAATAATTTTTTTTCTGAGGTGATTCTTACACTTTACGACAAATAATAAATAGCTTTTTTAAAACTGTACGTTATAAGTCCTGGTGGCCGTTGAGAGCTGCCATTTCAACGGGGAACATTCAAGCTGCTGGAGAGGACGTGTCGATATTTCTCGGTTTCTCGTAAGTTAGATTAAAAAAAAAAAGTTCAACAACTGCTTCAAATTGGTTAAGTAACATTACCCACAGTCTACTTTAATTACTTTTGTTAATATTTATACCTTTGTGATTATGGTATCTTTCCTTAATCATCTGAAATATCTATGTTTAGTAACTGTTACTAGTAATGATGCTGAACAGGTCTTGATGTTTTTTATTAATAATTTGGGTGCATTGTATTGTTAATTTTGTGCTTTTCAAAATAAATGAATTGAATTAATTTTGATTCCGCATTCATCATTCACAGCTGTTGAAATAGCCATTGTATAGGACATAAATTAGGTTAAACTACTGCATGTCCGCCCACAGAAAAATAAATAAATAAAATTACCAACACAGAACTATTGATCCACGATACTAACGTTACGAATCTGAGGCGGCAGGCAAACTGTGTGCGCATGTCACAAAATTATTCCTACTGAAAGACAGCACATGTAAACACCAGATCGGTTTAGATAACGTCTCATGTAAACAGTCCACCGAATCTTTCAATCGGAATGATTTTAATCAGAATGACAAAAAAAGTGCTCATGTAAACGCGGCTACTGTGAAAGCGCTGTGTTTCTGAATCAGGGTCAGAGTTTAAGGAGGCGGATCTCAGAGTAAAGTGATGATGACACACAGCATTATCAGTTATTTCTGTCCAACGCCCACATCCAGCATCTCCGACTGAGAGAAGAGGCTCATGGGAGCTTTACTCACTGCAGAACAGAAGGCCTGAGGATGATCCACATCATCTCGAAACATTACTAGACTAGAACAGGAAACTAAACGTGTTTAATGCAGAACTCCTGGAGCTCCTGAGCCCCTCCACAGCTGATGAACCCACAGGGCCGTATCCACTGATCTGAGGTCAGGGGCTGAGCTCTGAGGGCGTGTCCGAATCCACTTCATTTAAAAGGGTTAGTTCACCCAAAACTGTAAATTGTGTGATTAATGACTGAGCCTCATGTGGTTGGACACCCGTCAGACCTCCGTTCATCTTCAGACACAAATGAAGATATTTTAGTGTAAATCTGATGCTCTGAAAGGCCTCCATTGGCTCAACTTTACACTCTCAAGACCCTTAAAAGACACTAAAGACTAAAGTTACAAAGTCCATCTCACTACAGCGGCTCTACAATAACTTTATGAAGACGAGAATAGTTTCGGTGCGCAAAAAAACCCTAAATAACGACTTACATAGTGATGACGATTTCAAAACACGGCCTCATGAAGCTTTGAAGCGTTATGAATCAGTGAGTCGAATCATGATTCGGATTGCGTGTCAAACCGCCAAACCGACTCACTGATTCATAATGCTCTGAACCGCTGAATCGACTCACTGATTCATAACGCTCTGAACCGCTGAATCGACTCACTGATTCATAACGCTTCGAACCGCCGAATCGACTCACTGATTCATAACACTCTGAAACGCTGAATCGACTCACTGATTCATAACGCTCTGAACCGCTGAATCGACTCACTGATTCATAACGCTTCGAACCGCCGAATCGACTCACTGATTCATAACACTCTGAAACGCTGAATCGACTCACTGATTCATAACGCTCTGAACCGCTGAATCGACTCACTGATTCATAACGCTTCGAACCGCCGAATCGACTCACTGATTCATAACGCTCTGAACCGCTGAATCGACTCACTGATTCATAACGCTTCGAACCGCCGAATCGACTCACTGATTCATAACACTCTGAAACGCTGAATCGACTCACTGATTCATAACGCTCTGAACCGCTGAATCGACTCACTGACTCATAACGCTCTGAACCGCTGAATCGACTCACTGATTCATAACGCTTCGAAGCTTCATGATGCCGTGTTTTGAAATCGTCATCACTATATAAGTCGTTATTTAGGGTTTTTTTGCGCACAGAAACTATTCTCGTCTTCATAAAGTTATTGTAGAGCCGCTGTAGTGAGATGGACTTTGTAACTTTAGTCTTTAGTGTCTTTTAAGGGTCTTGAGAGTGTAAAGTTGAGCCAATGAAGGCCTTTCAGAGCATCAGCTTTACACTAAAATATCTTCATTTGTGTCTGAAGATGAACGGAGGTCTGACGGGTGTCCAACCACATGAGGCTCAGTCATTAATCACACAATTTACATTTGTGGGTGAACTAACGCTTTAAGGCTTTTCTTCATAAGTGGGATCTGTGGTTGACCCAGTTTGCTTTAGGATGATGTGTAATATCTGCTGGTGTGATGTAATGGTTTCAGACCAGCGAGCCGGACTCACACACTGGGCAGCCAGAGCCGAACCGTCCTGTCCCGGGACGCCGAGGCCAGCAGATGACCAGAGGGCGAGAACTGGACACATGTGACCGCATCCTTGTGTCCCGCAAACCTGTAGGCCCTCATCTGAGGCTTCATGTTCCACACCATCACACACGCGTCCCCGGAGCCCGAGGCTGAAACACAGCAGAAGCGCTTCACAAACAACAACAGATGTAGGCGGGGCTTGATGTGTCTGTGGGGGCTGATTGGACGGTTTGCTATTGGTGGATCTGCTTCGGGTTTCTTTTGCAAACCGTAGAGATGACATTAAAGGGTTAGTTCACCCAAAAATGTAAATTGTGTGATTAATGACTGAGCCTCATGTGGTTGGACACCCGTCAGACCTCCGTTCATCTTCAGACACAAATGAAGATATTTTAGTGTAAATCTGATGCTCTGAAAGGCCTCCATTGGCTCAACTTTACACTCTCAAGACCCTTAAAAGACACTAAAGACTAAAGTTACAAAGTCCATCTCACTACAGCGGCTCTACAATAACTTTATGAAGACGAGAATAGTTTCTGTGCGCAAAAAAACCCTAAATAACGACTTATATAGTGATGACGATTTCAAAACACGGCCTCATGAAGCTTCAGAGCGTTATGAGTCAGTGAGTCGATTCAGCGGTTCAGAGCGTTATGAATCAGTGAGTCGATTCGGCGGTTCAGAGCGTTATGAATCAGTGAGTCGAATCATGATTCGGATTGCGTGTCAAACCGCCAAACTGCTGAAATTTGGCGATTCAAACCGCTGAATCGACTCACTGATTCATAACGCTTCGAAGCTTCATGAGGCCGTGTTTTGAAATCGTCATCTCTATGTAAGTCGTTATTTAGGGTTTTTTTGCGCACAGAAACTATTGTCGCTGATTCATAAAGTTATTGTAGAGCGGCTGTAGTGAGATGGACTTTGTAACTTTAGTCTTTAGTGTCTTTTAAGGGTCTTGAGAGTGTAAAGTTGAGCCAATGGAGGCCTTTCAGAGCATCAGATTTACACTAAAATATCTTCATTTGTGTCTGTAGATGAACGGAGGTCTGACGGGTGTCCAACCACATGAGGCTCAGTCATTAATCACAAAATTTACATTTTTGGCTGAACTAACCTAATGATATACAACTTTGATCAACAATATGTTCAATGTCATCGGAACTTACAAGAGTATAAAGTTGACAATGATATGCAAAAAATAAAAATAATATCACAATATAGACACTTATCTCACGAGAACGAGACTTTTGTACAGTATTTAAAGGTGCTGTATGTAAGTTTTCCATTAAAGCATAAAAACACCATAATATGTGTTTGCAGATATTCAGGAAACGTGCTACAGTTATTCTTCCAATAAAACAAGAACAATTAGTTTTAGTGAATTTACATTTATGGATATAGAATTTGCCACAGAAATGAGTTAAATTGATAAAGCAAGCTTTGTTTGTTGTCAGAGTCACAGTCTTTAAAGGTTATCCTGCTGGATATTATCTTTAATAAATGTGTCAGTGTTCTCCCATAGAAACATGACCAAAATAAACATCATGCATCATGTCTTAATATTCATTTGAAATGTATTTATTATTTTGAAGGACACTTTTTACTTTATTAGTGAGAAAATATTTTTGTTGTAAGGACCAAATCTTTTTCCAATTAATTTTTTGGAAGTAAATTATACCAGTAAAGATTGCAGGAGATAATATCTTCAGGAAAAAGGGATCTAACTTTATTATTTGAATCTTTTTTCCCCCCCAAAAAAACATATTTTCCCTATTAGAGTTTCTATTGGCTCAGGAAAAGAGAATAGAATTCATAAAAAGCATAAGCAGATCCTGCGGGTTATTAATAAACCTTTGTTGTTGAATAGCTGACATGCTAAAATTAAACTTTTACTAAACCATTGATCAAAAAATAAAGTTCTATTTTTGTATAAAATATATATGATTGTTCCAAATGAAGAATTTATGGGCGGTGATAGCGCTCTGCTTCCTGGTTTTTTTTTTTATTGACGCTTAAAACAATTCATAAGTAAAAACAGAACACAAACACATCCGGGGAATAATATAAAATAAACACTGACGAATTATGAGAATTACACGACACTGAAAAAAGGAAAAGAACTGCAAACAGATCATGTTTTTATGGCTTTTTCTGTCCTCAGATAATTTAATTTAAAAGAGGAATTTTTTAAGTTCTCTCACAAATAGAAGAAAGAGAGGTTTAGCATTTAGATAATTGGATTTATGAAAGTGGCGACGAACAAGATCCTACGTCAGGCCTTATTAGTGTTCCAAAGTATTTCGATTTACACTACAAATGACTTTTTAAAGCGTGTATTTGTAATCTGTAAAAGTAACCTTCCCACCCCTGATTATAGGACTGTAAAGAAGCAGAAAAAAAGGAAGATCAGGTCAATCCACAAAGGGGACACAACATTTAAGGATGGCTTGATACCACAATTTTAACTTTGGTACGGGACGTTACCTCAATCTAATACCGTAGTATCGATATGTAATCTATACCGTACAGGCTCTGGATTTTGGCGCTGCGCTTTTACTCACTCGCAGTTTCGCGTTTAGAATTACCGCAAAAGTGTATTAGTAAATGAATCAGCACAGATTACCACATGACATCAGTAATTTACCGATCTGCTTCGTGTTGGCGCTGAAGTGCAGGCTCGTGACGTCATCCCGGTGCCCCTTAAAGTGCCTCTCGAGCGTCGGATCTTCCTGAAACACACACACACACACACACACACACACACACACACACTGAGATATGAATCATATTTCTCCAGTGATGATGTTTTAATAAGCACTCACCAGCACAGAGCTCATCTCTCAAACGGTCCTCGGTCGGAAAGCCGCTAAAGTAACGTTACTCTATCGCATTGACTCGAGATGAATATATAATGAGCAGGTCTCGTTCTGAAGACTAACCGCGGCTTTACTGTGCAGGTTCACGCCGAAGCGCAGCGGTTGCTAAGGACTGTCGGTTGGTTGCTAACAGCTTTCATTTTACCCGCCGCGGTTGGCGCGTGCGCATTCGTCACTCGTCTTCTTCTTCTTCTGATGTGATTGGCGGTTGGCATCCGGCTTGAATCCCCATGAGCGCCACCTCTCGGAATCTCGGCATATTATATACATGTCTATCTGCAACATTATTTCCCAGTAATATTCATACAAACATTTAGTCCTCTGCGTTACTTAATGGATTATTAATGTTTACTGTCTGTAGTTGGAGTGATAGCTGATAAGTTGGCTTGAAAAGTACTGATCTACTAAGCTTTTTATTATTATTCTTATGAGACTATTTCAAATTACATCCACCAAACTCAGATTAATGTTTATTTATTTATTAGATTTTAATTAATATGGACATAATTACATTGGACGAACCATATGCATTTGCCCATGGGAGGCTTTTTAGAAAGGGTAAAAAACAATCATAATAATAATAATAATAACAATGCTGAAATAATAATAATTCAAAAAAGAATAAAACTAACAAAAAATAATAATGGTAATACTAATAGTACAAGGGGGGAAAGAAGAGAAGGAAAAACAAATAAAAAGAACAATATATTCAAATGTTTCTGCCCTTAAAGAAAAACGATGAGTATGATTGTCTTCATATTTCCCCAGTATTAAGCGTTGCACTGGCTGCGTTTGCTATAGAATTGATTTAAAATGCTGCTCTGTGTTTTTAAAGCCCTGAATGGATCAGCTCTAAAGTATCTGAACTTCTGCAATGAAAGAACTGTTCCGCTGATGGGCGAGATCTGAAGACGAGGGATGACTCTAGTATTGCTCCATCATTGTGGAATATCTTCCTCTATCTTTAACACATAGAGTCTGGATTCAAATCTAAGTTGAAAACCTACTTTTTCTCTCAGGCTTACAACTGTATTTGATTTTTAATATTGATTTTAAAGATTGTTTCCGATGTAAACTCCCTTTATTATTGCATTATATTTATTTATTTATCCTCTTGTACAGCACAATGGCCAAATACTGTTGTATTTATTGTGCTGTATGAATAAAAGTTTGATTGTTTGATTGATATACTTTGGGACAAATTCAGTGTGTTTATGAACTCTGACACTGACCAGTTCACAAAACAGACACATGATTCATCAGACATTTCAAAACCAGATGCTGATCAAAACTCATACAAATCCAAAATCCAGACATTCATAGACGGAATGTTTAAATGAGCCAAGACTGTTCAAACTCCAACTGACAAAATTCTAACTGACAAAACTGAAACTCCAACTGACAAAATTTAATTTAACTCACAAATTTAAACTCTGACAAAATTGAAACTCCAACTGACAAAATTACAATTATTATTAATTATTATTGAAATTGAAATTAACTCACAAAATTTAATCTCTAACTGAAAAATTCTAACTCTAACTGACAAAATTTAAACTCTAACTGACAAAATTTAAACTCTTACTGACAAAATTTAAACTCTAACTGACAAAATGGAAATTAACTCACAAAATTTTAACTCGACCTAAAAAAATTCCAACTCCAACTGACAAAATCGAAATTCTTATTAATTACTATTAAAATTGAAATTAACTCACACAATTTCAACTCTGACAAAATTTAAACTAACTCACAAAATTTTAACTCTGACAAAATTCAAACTCCAACTGACAAAATTGAAATTATTATTAATTATTATTAAAATTGAAATTAACTCAAAAAATTAAAACTCCAACTGACAAAGTTCAAATTTTGACAGTTGGAGTGGCTCATTGACTCATGTAAGCTTCCATTCTATCTATCTCAAACTTTTACGAGCCACGTTTCTTTTCTACAAACTTTGCGTGATTCCAGTTATCAGACGCAATTATGAACTTGTTTTCATCTGTGGATCTTCTTCTGGAGATGCTCCTCATTCAGCTTCTTCTTCTGGCGACTCCTGCTGCTCATATAATAAACTGTACGTCCATAATCTACAGCAGCTCATAACTCAAGCACGCGCACGCGACGTGACGTCACGCGGCTCTTAACGGGGACGCGCCCGCACTGGCAGAGAATCAGAACTGCAAGTCATGATGAATGAACAGAGAGTGAGTTCTGATCCTCAACACCGGAGGGCAGTGGAGATCTGTTACTCTATTCAACACATTCAGAGGAAGTCTGTTGGTGGAAATCGATGCGTTTTGGTTGATTCAGCCATACTAAATAATATTTTTGACTTGAATAAAACCAGTCGATTTAGATGTTGTCATTTTTCGGTTAACATTTGTTTCAGTGTGCAGTAATTTGATATTTTTCAAAATAAATAAATATAGATATAAATATAGATATAATTATATCCCAAGTTCTACACAGTAATTAATATTAATTTGATAACATAATATGATTGGCGATATATCAATATAATAATATTTTGAAATACATTGATAAAATTATTGAATTATACTAGCCTCTTTTATACTAATTTTATTAAAATGACTGTTTTATATTACATGACCTCTGACCTCGCCGAGCCGGTTCTGCGGACCTATGAATAACGCTGTGTGTTTCTGTCTGTTTGTTATGAGCACAGTATATGTTGAGCTGTCTTGTGTAACTTCAGTAACTGTAACAGGATGTGACATAACACTCTAAAAACAGCCATTTATTACACACTGTAGAAAAAAAAGGTTGCTTCCTTAAATTAAGTACAATACACTTGCATGTTTAAGTCAATTCAACTTAAATTGCATTATACTGACTTTAAAAACTGAGTTGAATCTTATATAACTTATTAAAAAAAGTTGCATAACTTATTTTGATGAGTTAAAGCAATGTAAACACGTATGTTGATCTAACTTATTGATCAAACTGTTTTAAAGTGTACTGACTGTCACAGTGTGGACTTCTCAATATTAGCTCAGCATGGCTGTTAGCGTCTTTATCGCAAAACAACATGTTTTTGTATTATTAGCTCGTCACGTACATCATGAGAGTGAAGTCCCGCTGGTGTCTCTTCTCCTCTAGTGTGCCGTATATCCAGTGAAGCGCAAACAAGAACAAATGTAGGCGGGGCTTGAGTGTGTCTGAGGGGAGCTGATTGGATGGTTGTGGTTTGCTATTGGTGGATCTCATGTGAGTGACAGGTGGCCCCGCCCTCGTCATCAGAGAAGAGATGAAGATATTCTGACTCAAGATTATTAACACAATAATGATGAGCTCCGATTAAACACTGTAATATTCCATAAAACACCAGGAATGGTTTTGATTTGATGGGGACTTTAATCAGGAGTGACGATGATGATGATGAAGTAAACACAGCTTCTCCTCCACACACTCTAAGTTAAGAGTAAAGTCTTATATTCCGCTAGAACTGGAGCTGCGTTTCCTTGTTCACAGAATAATTCCTGCTCATCAAAGAAGGAAATGCCCCGAGCTGTTGTTCTGTCTATTGGTCAGAGATAGTTTAACTAATGAGCAGGAAGAGCTTCACATCTGGCCTTGGACTCTCGCAGGTTAATATTACACCTGTCTCACTCTTCACCTGCTTGGCATTTCATGTTGTTTAGTTGATCAATGTCTCATAAGGGAAAGGTTAGACTGCTGTCGAGATAAATGTCAAAGCAGGACTCTTATACTCGCACAAACCACTGATCCAGCAGATGAACACGCAGTATTTGCTGTAGAAGATTCGTTCAGTCCTGAGAGAGCCATCTCTCCTCCTCTGATCATCTGAAGAACACTCTTCTCTCTCGGGTTACAGATGCGCTCTTATCTCTGCTCTATTGCTTCACATCTTATCCTGCGTGACTGCCAAAATATCCCACGAGTCCAGAACGAGTAGCCGAACATCAGTGGTTCACTCAGCAACACTTACTCAAACACACATCTGCTAATCTCACATGTTTACAGGTGCCGTGTGGAGTATTTATTAGGATCTATTGACAGAAATGAAATATAATATACATAGTTTTCAATGGTAAAGACTTATGTTTGTATTACCTTATGGTGCGTTCACACCAGATGCGTCTGAAGCGTTTCGCGCGAGTGATTTACAGGTTAATCAATACAAAGACGCGGATAGACATAATGCTGCGTTCACACCAAACGCGAATAGAGTCAAAATCGTGTTTGCCGCGTCTAGTTTGACGCGTGAACATTTTGAATCCATTCTGTGGACGCGCGTCTAAATTGAGCGTTTGAAGCGAAATAGACGCGAGAAATATATCATAAAACACCACTCTGCCTCTTTTCATTTTCATTAAAAATATATATCATTAAATGTGGTCCAGGCAACGCCTACATTATCTTCACTGCATGTGTGTTTAAATATCCTAAAAAAGTAAAGTTGTGAAACTTTGAAGAAACTGAAGAAGAAACTTTGACACCAAATATCGCCCGTTAGATCCACACAAGACGAACCACTACAGGACATCAGAGACATCAATAACTACATTCTCACCTGAAAAAGTCTTAAAACTACATTTTGTGACACAATAGTAGTATTTTTACATGATGCAGGGTTTCTCATCACGTCACTTTACCACGTGACAGCAGGCAGGCTCCTGATTGGTTAATGCAGCGCGAATTGACGCCAAAGTTCAGATTTTTAAACTCAGGCGTGTGAATGCACAAAAAGCACCACTCGGACATAACGCGCGAATGACGTGAATTGGATGCGCAAATGAGGCGGAATCACGTCCATTGCACCGCGCGAAACGCATCTAACGCGCCGCTCGAAACTTGCAAATGACACGCCGCGAATTGAGCGTTTGACCCGCGAATCGCGCAAGTTGAAAAATCTGATCTTTGGTGGATATTCGCGTCTGGTGTGAAGGCACAGTTAGAATGAGCCGTTTCTATCTACACACAGTGAAGTCGCCATTTTGCGCCGCCATGTTTCCACAGAAGCCCTAAAGAGACAAGCTTCTCTACAGAGCGCTAGCTACTCTCTGCTGTCTCAGACGACATCTTTGTCCTGTGTGGGCCACCGTAGCTCTGAAAGGAAGGGGTGGGCGGGTACAATTCACAACCTCTCCACTAGATGCCACTAAAACTTACACACTGCACCTTTAAAGTCCCCATGAAATCAAAATCTTGTTGTTTTCTGGAATATTACAGTGTTTATGGGAGCACATCATTATTGTGTTAATTATCAGAATAACTTCATCTCTTCTCTGATGATGAGGGCGGGGCCACCTGTCACTCACATGAGATCCACCAATAGCAAACCACAACCATCCAATCAAAATCAAGCCCCGCCCTACATTTGTTCTTGTTTGTGAAGCGATTCACTCGATATATGGCACACTAGAGTTCTATTTACATGAACGTTAGCCAAACTAACACTAAAGTCAAAGTGAAGCGGTTCCTGCTGAAGGTTAATCACATGATGAAACATTAACTGATTAAATGAACCCGTCAAGCTTTACTGAATGTCCCTGATGAAGATGAAGATGAAGATGAAGATGAAGATGAAGATGTCCAGTCATGAGAACAGGACCTGCTGCTCTTAAACTTCAGTTATATAAGCGTGTCAGAATGAGTTCAGAATGAGAACACTGCCTTCTTCTGTTCACTGCTTAAAGAAAGGAAAAGGCTTTCCTGTGTTCGCGTGACAAAGCCTCTGAGGAGATCAGAGCCGCCCCCCCGACATCTGAGCGCTTCACCTTCACACACACTCTTCACACACTCTTCACACACTCTTCATCCCCATAGGCTACAGCAACAACAGTACGTGACTGAAGAAGTGTGTCAGCCGAGAGTCCTGGCCTCTGATTGGCTGGGGATGTGTTTGGAGAATCAGGTGTTCGTGTGAAGCTCTGAGGAACGTGTGTGTGTGTGTGTGTGTGTGTGTGTGTGTGTTGTTGTGATGTTCTCCAGAGCGTTCCCTGTCCGTGTTTCGGGTGTGAACCTAAAGGAGGTCGAGCAGAGACTCTACAACATACGTGTGGAAACACACACACATGTACATGACCATATAACACGTGTTTCAGTCGTTTCACTCTAATACGGCAACAAATGGAAACAAAATAAAGGGAATTATGAATCTGTTGTTATCCAAAGTTCAGATTTCTGTTCTGCAAACATATAGTACCTCATTTGCATATGTACACATTTCAGAGAGCTTGTGATTCGAGTTGTGTTAATGTACTGTGATGAAGGAGTTCTCCTTCAGCTGGTCTGAGATCAGTGAGAGCTTCAGAATGAACACACACACACACACACACACACACTGAGGGAAATGTGCTTATACTCATACATTACTATAATAACTCTCTTACAGTTGTTCAGTTATTATCACTTCTTCAGTCTGCGTGTCTCTTCATTCTCCGCCTGAACTTCTGCTTTATCAGAAGATGCTGTGATGATTGGCGGATGATGGTGTGTGTGTGTGTGTGTGTGTGTGTGTGTGTGTGTGTGTGTGTGTGTGTTCAGGGTCAGGGTTAGTCTGGCCACATTAGTGACAGTTGTTCCAGTGAAACCGATGCGAGCGATTAGAGCGTTTCAGGTTATGAGTCACATGAGCACATTCCAGACTCTGATAATCTGCGGCTGCTTCCCAGAATTACAGTTTCTATGAGCTGTGTGTGAAAAGCCTGACTGAGTGTGTGTGTGTGTGTGTGTGTGTGTCCTCGCTCAGGTGTGTGTGTGTGTGTGTGTCCTCGCTCAGGTGTGTGTGTGTGTGTGTGTGTGTGTGTGTCCTCGCTCAGGTGTGTGTGTGTGTGTGTGTCCTCGCTCAGGTGTGTGTGTGTGTGTGTGTGTGTGTCCTCGCTCAGGTGTGTGTGTGTGTGTGTGTGTGTGTCCTCGCTCAGGTGTGTGTGTGTGTGTGTGTGTGTGTGTGTGTCCTCGCTCAGGTGTGTGTGTGTGTGTGTGTCCTCGCTCAGGTGTGTGTGTGTGTGTGTGTCGTCGCTCAGGTGTGTGTGTGTGTGTGTGTGTGTGTCCTCGCTCAGGTGTGTGTGTGTGTATCCTCGCTCAGGCGTGTGTGTGTGTGTGTCCTCGCTCAGGTGTGTGTGTGTGTGTCCTCGCTCAGGCGTGTGTGTGTGTGTGTCCTCGCTCAGGTGTGTGTGTGTGTATCCTCGCTCAGGCGTGTGTGTGTGTGTGTGTCCTCGCTCAGGTGTGTGTGTGTGTATCCTCGCTCAGGCGTGTGTGTGTGTCCTCGCTCAGGTGTGTGTGTGTGTGTGTCCTCGCTCAGGCGCGTGTGTGTGTGTGTCCTCGCTCAGGCGTGTGTGTGTGTGTCCTCTCTCAGGTGTGTGTGTATCCTCACTCAGGCGTGTGTGTGTGTGTGTCCTCGCTCAGGCGTGTGTGTGTGTGTGTGTGTCCTCGCTCAGGCGTGTGTGTATGTGTGTGTCCTTGCTCAGGCACGTGTGTGTGTGTGTGTCCTCGCTCAGGCGTGTGTGTGTGTGTCCTCTCTCAGGTGTGTGTGTATCCTCGCTCAGGCGTGTGTGTGTGTGTGTGTCCTCGCTCAGGTGTGTGTGTGTGTGTGTGTCCTCGCTCAGGTGTGTGTGTGTATCCTCGCTCAGGCGTGTGTGTGTGTGTGTCCTCGCTCAGGTGTGTGTGTGTGTGTGTGTGTGTGTCCTCGCTCAGGTGTGTGTGTGTGTGTGTGTGTGTGTGTGTGTCCTCGCTCAGGTGTGTGTGTATCCTTGCTCAGGCGTGTGTGTGTGTGTGTGTGTGTCCTCGCTCAGGTGTGTGTGTGTGTGTGTGTGTATCCTCGCTCAGGCGTGTGTGTGTGTGTGTGTGTGTGTGAGATTGCAGCACTGAGTGACTGCTGTGGATGAGATGAATAACGTCGAGTGTGTGCTGTCATTGAGTTCTGCTGAGAGAGAGAGAGCCTGTCCAGAACACCTGCGGCTCTCATTACTGAAACACACACACACACACACACACACATTCTGTTCCTCTTCTCTGGTGAAGAGAAAGTCCGAGAACAGCATTTATTTGAATCTTTTGTGACATTATAAATGTCTTTACTGTCACTTTTGATGACTTTAATCTTCTGGAAGGTGTGTGTGTGTGTGTGTGTGTGTGTGTGTGTGTGTGTGTGTGTGTGTGTGTGTGTGTGTGTGTGTGTGTGTGTGTGTGTGTGTGTGTGTGTGTGTGTGTGTGTGTGTGTGTGTGTGCACTTATCCCATGACTTTAACCACATGGATTTACGGCACTTTGTTCAAATGCTAACACACACACACACACTGCTGTCAAAACTGTCAAACACACAGTCAAAACAGAAAAGAGTTCAGCCTTGAGCCTCACACACTGCGGATTAGCCCCTCAATTATTGGTTGGAATTACAATATGAACTTTTAGTTTCTACCTTTATTCCGTAAATGACTTCGGACTATTGAAGCAAACTGCTAATTTTCATTTACTTTAAAGAATTATGTTCGAAAAAATGTAAATAAATGACCTTACCTTCTGATCTATTCTCATCACATGATGAACATTGAGTACACATGAGGTCTGCTGATCAGTGAAGGCTGTGATCTCGAAGTTATTTCTCTCACTAAATGCTCACCTCCTGTTTGTCAATAACCCCTGATCACTCATTCCTGCATTTGAGTCCTCTCTCAAGAACTGGGACAGTCTGTGAGTAAAGCCTGTGCTGACATAAACTGAAGCCATTTTCTCCGAATGCTCTGGGCGGGCGAAGCAGAGGAAGGGGCGGAGACCGTTCCCCTTATGACATCATAACAGGAGAATTCCAGATCAGCTCGTCTGAGCTTCATTCTCTCAAAGGCAGAGAAAGACACACAGAACTCGCTTTACACCCATCAACATCTCTAGCCACTTGGGGACCATAGACAGGCTAGGGGAACTCATATTAATGCTAAAAAACTCATAAAGTGAAAATGTCATGCCATGGGACCTTTTAGAGTTGTGTGTTTAGAGTTGTGTGTTTAGAGTTGTGTGTGTTTAGAGTTGTGTGTTTAGAGTTGTGTGTTTAGAGTTGTGTGTTTAGAGTTGTGTGTGTTTAGAGTTGTGTGTTTAGAGTTGTGTGTTTAGAGTTGTGTGTGTTTAGAGTTGTGTGTTTAGAGTTGTGTGTGTTTAGAGTTGTGTGTTTAGAGTTGTGTTGCCTGGACTGAGTTTGCAGGTGTTGTGTAGTGTTCAGCTCAGGTGTTGTGTAGTGTTCAGCTCAGGTGTTGTGTAGTGTTCAGCTCAGGTGTTGTGTAGTGTTCAGCTCAGGTGTTGTGTAGTGTTCAGCTCAGGTGTTGTGTAGTGTTCAGCTCAGGTGTTGGTAGTGCAGACTGGAGTTAGAGTTTTGCACATGTAGCTCCAGTTGTGCTCATGGTCGTTTAGCAATCGAAAAAAAAACTGTAAAAACACACTAAACAATGTTGTATAAAAAATGCAGAATGTTTCCTGTGATGTGTGTGTGTGTGTGTGTGTGTGTGTGTGTGTGTGTGTGTGTGTGTGTGTGTGTGTGTGTGTGTGTGTGTGTGTGTGTGTGTGTGTGTGTGTGTGTGTGTGTGTGTGTGTGTGTGTGTGTGTGTGTGTGTGATGGGTAGTGTAGGGGGATAGAATGTACAGTATAAAAACCGCCTATGGAATGTCCTCACTTAGATAGCAAAGCAAACCGGTGTCAACCTGCTTAGGGGCTGGAGTGGATGTGTGTGTGTGTGTGTGTGTGTGTGTGTGTGTGTGTGTGTGTGTGTGTGTGTGTGTGTGTGTGTGTGTGTGTGTGTGTGTGTGTAAGTAACATGGTAAGGACCACGTCTTCGATCTTCTCTCACTGGAACAGACTCAGGAATTTCTTTTGTTGACGAGCACACACTCTCTCTCCCGCTCGTCTCTGCTCTTGTCTGAACCCTAAACTCAAGCCGCTTCAGTGTTTATTCACAGAACTCAGGAGCGATACACACGAGCACAACTACAGAAACACAGGGGATAATTAACTCACACACCTGACCAGAGCTAAACCAATCAGTGAGCATGGACACAGCAGGCAGGAGACGGAGGAAGACTAAACTAGCCCATCTAGAAGAGGACATTATATGAAAGCTCAGGTGTGTTTGTGTTCATCAGCTCCACACACACTTTAAAGCTTCTTCTGCACATTCAGACCTTTAGTGCGGACAGTTCAGCGGCAGAAAACTGCACATGATCTCCAGCGTTAGTTCTCCTGTATTTAACCTCAAACAGCTGTGTGTGTGTGTGTGTGTGTGTGTGTGTGTGTGTGTGTGTGTGTGTGTGTGTGTGTGTGTGTGTGTGTGTGTGTGCTGTAATGAAACAGGGTTCCCACAGTCACACACACACACACACACACACACACACACACACACACACACACACTTCATGATGACGACAGATCATTCACTGCCCTTCCTCTTTCAGAAGCCAAACGGAGAATGAAAGTGTTCTGAGAACGTCATGTGAGGATGACTGCAGACCCGCCTGGGATGTGTGTGTGAGTGTGTGTGAGTGTGTGTGAGTGTGTGTGAGTGTGTGTCTCTGTCCAGGAACATTTGTGATGTTACTTCTCATCCAATAGTGTGAGTGCAGTCAAATCAATACTACTCTTGAATATTACGTGTCCCCATGAAGCATCACATGGCAGTGTCTTCAATGCATTTAGGGGTGTGGTCCTGGTCAATCTCCTGAACTCCACACTGAATGTCGGAATGGGAAAGAAAGGAGATTTAAGCAGTTTTGAGCGTGGCATGGTTGTTGGTGCCAGACGGGCCGGTCTGAGTATTTCACAATCTGCTCAGTTACTGGGATTTTCACACACAACCATTTCTAGGGTTTACAAAGAATGGTGTGAAAAGGGAAAAGCATCCAGTATGCGGCAGTCCTGTGGGAGAAAATGCCTTGTTGATGCTAGAGGTCAGAGGTCATGGGCCGCCTGATTCAAGCTGATAGAAGAGCAACTTTGACTGAAATAACCACTCGTTACAACCGAGGTCTGCAGCAAAGCATTTGTGAAGCCACAACACACACAACCTTGAGGCGGATGGGCTACAACAGCAGAAGACCCCACCGGGTGCCACTCATCTCCACTACAAAGAGGAAAAAGAGGCGACAATTTGCACCAAAATTGGACAGTTGAAGACTGTAAAAATGTCGCCTGGTCTGATGAGTCTGGATTTCTGTTGAGACATTCAGATGGTAGAGTCAGAATTTGGCGTAAACAGAATGAGAACATGGATCCATCATGCCTTGTTCCCACTGTGCAGGCTGGTGGTGGTGGTGTAATGGTGTGGGGGATGTTTTCTTGGCACACTTTAGGCCCCTTAGTGCCAATTGGGCATGGTTTAAATGCCACGGCCTACCTGAGCATTGTTTCTGACCATGTCCATCCCTTTATGAGCACCATGTCCCCATCCTCTGATGGCTACTTCCAGCAGGATAATGCACCGTCACAAAGCTCCAATCATTTCAAACTGGTTTCTTGAACATGACAATGAGTTCACTGGACTAAAATGGCCCCACAGTCTCCAGATCTCAACCCAATAGAGCATCTTTGGGATGTGGTGGAACGGGAGCTTCGTGCCCTGGATGTGCATCCCACAAATCTCCATCAACTGCAGATGCTCTCCTATCAATATGGCCAACATTTCTAAAGAATGCTTTCAGCAGCTTGTTGAGTCAATGCCACGTAGAATTAAAGCAGTTCTGAAGGAGAAAGGGGGTCAAACACAGTATTAGTGAGTGTTGTGTATATTGTGTATATTAAAGACGTATCTCTTTAGCCAGGAATTCACATGATGCTTCTCCTAACCTTGTACTCTATAGTTATATCGATGTACATGATCGTCTTTGTTTAATGCCTTGAACAGCAGCTGCGCTAGTTATTGTTCTGTTCTGTTTTATCTCGGGACCATCCCGAGGGAACTAGAGAGTCCGTCAGCTCCAGTCTGGATCCAGCGTCTCGACTTCAGATGACCAACACCTGTGAAGACACGACTCAACCCCTGGAGGACTTCAGGCCAGGGTTAACTTCATTGACCAATCATTTTCGTCATAATTTTCATCAACAACCTTTTTTCACTAACGAAAACGAGACGATAACTAAATAAAAATTAGTGTTGGATGACAAAAACGATGAGGAAAATCAACTGTCATTTTCGTCAACTAATAAAAACGAGATGTAAATGTCCTGGAGGGATTAGGGCAGAGATCGGGTCAGAACTGATGATCTGAGTAACAGATGAACACATTTGATCTGAACTGATCTAACCTCTGGAAAACACACAATCTACAGGCTCACACACACACACACACACACACACACACACACACACACACACACACACACACACACACACACACACACACACACACACACACACACACACACACACACACACCCCAATCCAGCTCCAGAGCGGCTCAATCAATAACACACACACACACACACACACACACACACACACACACACACACACACACACACACACACACCCCCAATCCAGCTCCAGAGCGGCTCAATCAATAACACACACACACACACACACACACACACACACACACACACACACACACACACACACACACACACACACACACCAATCCAGCTCCAGAGCGGCTCAATCAATAACACACACACACACACACACACACACACCCCCAATCCAGCTCCAGAGCGGCTCAATCAATAACACACACACACACACACACACACACACACACACCCCCAATCCAGCTCCAGAGCGGCTCAATCAATAACACACACACACACACACACACACACACACACACACACACACACACACACACACACACACACACACACACACACACCCAATCCAGCTCCAGAGCGGCTCAATCAATAACACACACACACACACACACACACACACCCAATCCAGCTCCAGAGCGGCTCAATCAATAACACACACACACACACACACACACACACACCCAATCCAGCTCCAGAGCGGCTCAATCAATAACACACACACACACACACACACACACACCCAATCCAGCTCCAGAGCGGCTCAATCAATAACACACACACACACACACACACACACACACACCCAATCCAGCTCCAGAGCGGCTCAATCAATAACACACACACACACACACACACACACACACCCAATCCAGCTCCAGAGCGGCTCAATCAATAACACACACACACACACACACACACACACACACACACACACACACACACACACACCCAATCCAGCTCCAGAGCGGCTCAATCAATAACACACACACACACACACACACACACACACACACACACACACACACACACCCAATCCAGCTCCAGAGCGGCTCAATCAATAACACACACACACACACACACACACACACACACACACACACACCCAATCCAGCTCCAGAG
The DNA here is from genome assembly GCF_949357685.1 of Gobio gobio. NCBI lineage: Eukaryota > Metazoa > Chordata > Actinopteri > Cypriniformes > Gobionidae > Gobio > Gobio gobio. The sequence continues at coordinate 50,234,752 of NC_137112.1, read as the reverse complement.
CGGCTCAATCAATAACACACACTTATGCCAGACCAGTGTTTATGAACTAATGCTGATGAATAATGACTTTATGATGTTTATATAGTAATATGTTTTAGACGGTTGTAATAATGCATATTTATCTCCTCATCTGAACTTGAATGAGCTCCTGCAACTGCAATAGAGGCGCAGACATTTCAAAATAAGAGTCCTGGTGTATTTCCAGCTTCTTTATCATTAAAAGTCACGCATTATATATTCGTTTTTGCTTACACAATAAACTGTGTTTAATTTCATTCCCATTTAATTCATAGTCAGGAGGAAAGACCAGTATTAGACACATATTCAATAAAGTATCAGGGTTATAATAGTTCACTAAAAAATCTTCCTTACTTGAAATTAAATAAATGTTACTGAAATGAAAAAAAATAAAATAAAACTAATTTGAAGCTTTAGCTTAACCTGATATGGCCTACTGACTAAAGCAGAAATACAAAGTTATAAAATCTATATAGATGTTTTTAAAAAAGTGAATTGAGCTCTTTTGTGTATTTTTAATGTCGAAAACTAAATGATTTCAAAATGTCAGTTCAAGACAGTCGGTTATGTAACGCTTAAGTGCTTAATGTATTACAATTGAACTAAACTCATATTTTAGTCGACTAAAACTAAAAACAATTCAGGTGACTAAAATATGACTAAAACTAAATCAAAATTGTCAAAATGAACGCAGCTCTGCATCAACACACACTCATGCTCATCTATATACCCTATTCATTAACAACATGTATTCTTATTTCACTTATCTCTGTGCCATAGTTATTATATTGATTAATAATAGATAGTTAGCTAATCTGTGTGCTTGTATATGTGCATTTCTGAAATGCATAACATGGACAAATCAATTTAAACTGTGATGTAGATGCATTTTCTGTGAAGCTGCTTTGAAACGATATGTATTGTGAACAGCGCTATACAAATACATTTGAATTGAACTGAATTGAATTGAAAATACTCAGGCGTCAGAGGAGACTTTCCCTCTCAGTGTGACACTAGCAATTCAGAATTTGATGCCAATGCAAACCTTAAGAAAGGATTCTATTTTCTTGTGTTGCCCCTGTATGCACAGATTCAGCAGCTTTTGCAAGAATGTCAGGTAATTGAACTGGAACCAGAATTGAGAAAAAGGAACATTGGTCTGGGTCAAGTAAACCATCCATGCTGCCATTACTAACAGCATTTGTTAAAGAAGCCTTATTATTAGAGACTGAAGGCATTGACTGGAAAGACACACAGGGAAACCAGCATGTTTCTAAAGTGTTTGTGGTGGTTTGTAGCTCTGATTCAATGGCTCGTCCAATGCTTCGTAACACAAAGCAGTTTAACGGTTTCTATGGTTGTGACTTCTGTTATCACAAAAGTGGAAAATCCTATCGATACGATCAACCTGAACCCGCACTTCAAAATGAAAGAGATCATTTCAGTCATGCAATGTCAGCTTCAGATAATGAGGCAGTATTTGGAGTCAAATGGCCTTCTCCTGTAATGAAGCTTAGTCACTTCCAAATGATAAATGCTTTCATTCCTGAATATCAACACAGCGTGTGCCTTGGAGTCACTCAGAAACTGTCCACACTGTGGTAGAGAAGCCCTCTGGAACATTAGCAAACAGACGGAAGAGGTTGATATGCGACTTTTCAAAATAAAACCTCCTGTTGAGATGATAAGATCAGGGAATGAAAGGAAGCTCTGGAAAGCTTCAGAATGGCGAGCATGAGGATGTGGAAAGAACTGCCAGAAAAGGCTAAACATACGAGTGCAAAGGTCCAGTCATTTGTTAAAGAACTTTATTTTAATAAGCGAAGAACAGCGTCCAGGTTTTTGGGCATCCCCCATTTCAGGAAAACATCACAACTTCATCCAGGCTTGCGATTTCTAAGTTATGTGGAAATCTAACTGCTTCTGGTCTTACAGCCGTTTCTTGGTTAATGGAGTTCTGTCTCACACTCAAAAATATGATCGACTGAAGAAAAGATTTAACAGCGCTGCATACTTGAAAGATGGTACATTCTGTTTAATTAATGACTTAGTCATTTTTAAACCCTGTATATTGAGCATGTCCCAAACATTGCTGAGCTTTAGTTGAGGTACTTGTTAAATCTAGCAGGCCTTTATGTAAAGATTCACAAATAAATGTAGAGAGTACTTTTGTACATGAGGTTAGGAAGAATGGAAAGATCAGTGCCATTGGCCTGATATGATCAAAATGAAATGTGTTGTTGTTGAAACAGTTGACAATTTGTACATTGCACCTTTGCCAAATCCATTTAAAAGAGACTAAAAAAGCAGTCATTAGTCATATTATACATAGTACTAACATGTTGTATTGCCAATAATTTATGTTTCATAAAAAGGCTTACTTCTTTTCCTATTTGGCTTGATGATTTGTAATGAGATGTATCTGCTTGTATAGCTATCTATATTATTATAGAAGCCAGTATGAGTAAATTCTGTTACAATACTCTTACACCTTGGAAAAATTGCCAATAAAATCATTAAAAATGTGTGGGTTAGTATCACTGTGTCAATTTCATGTTCAGTTACATGTTTTTTTTATTGACTCTATGCTTTTCCACCTGAAAGCTTGTTACTATATAAACTTGAACATGTTAATCTATAAGACAGTGTGTAATATTATGTTAAAATGTATTAAGTAATAAAGTAATAAGTATAAAAGTAATAAGCTACTCAATCAAAATAATAAACACAAGTACAAGCCAAGAATACTTAGAATACTAATTATACTTTTATGTACAGGTGCTGGTCATATAATAAGAATATCATCAAAAAGTTGATTTATTTAGCTAATTCCATTCAAAAAGTGAAACTTGTGTATTATATTCATTCATTACACACAGACTGATATATTTCAAATGTTTATTTCTTTTAATTTTGATGATTATAACTGACAACTAAGGACAATCCCAAATTCAGTATCTCAGAAAATGAGAATATTGTGAAAAAGTTGAATATTGAAGACACTCTAATCAGCTGATGAACTCACAACACCTGCAAAGGCCTTTAATGGTCTCTCAGTCTAGTTCTGTAGGCCACACAATCATGGGGAAGAAGCTGACCTCACCTGACAGCTGTCCAGAAGACGACCTTTGACCCCTTGCACAAGGAGGGCAAGACACAAAAGGTCATTGCAGAAGAGGCTGGCTGTTCTCAGAGCTCTGTGTCCAAGCACATTAATAGAGAAGCGAAGGGGAGGAAAAGATGTGCTAGAAAAAAGTGTAGAAGCAATAGGGATAACCGCACCCTGGAGAGGATTGAGAAACAAAACCCATTCAAAAATACTGACTGGAGCTGGAGTCAGTGCTTCAAGAACCTCTACACACAGACGTATGACAGACATGGGTTTCAGTTTCTAATTCCATTCACTTTTTGAATGGAATTAGTGAAATAAATCAACTTTTTGATGATATTCTAATTATATGACCAGCAACTGTGTGTCTCGAATGGCAAGCATAGGCCAAATATACTTAGACTTGTCTGTGAGTATAAGTCAAGTATACTTAAGTGCAATTTGAAGTATATTTCTGAGAAGTACATCCGAGTAGTACATACGAAGTAGACTGGAAGTAAACTTTCTTATTTTTAGTTTACAAGAAGTATACTAATAGCACACTTGATTAAACTTCTTTTTCGTAAGGGTATGTGCATTTCTGAAAAGCAAAACATGGACAAATCAATTTAAACTGTGATGTAGATGCATTTTCTGTGAAGCTGCTTTGAAACGATATGTATGGTGAAAGCGCTATACAAATAAATTTGAATTGAATTAAATTGAATGTTAAAGACTAAAGCTTTTAACAATACTTATGATTGAATGAATGATTTAGATATCATTTATATAATTATTATACCCGTAATCAATTACACATGTAACATTTTAGGTAATCAATCATTAATAGACTTCATGACTATATAAAGGTCATACAAATAAGCTTTAAAATCAATAAATGAATGTGATCTTAAATGTCCAATTCTCTCTATAGATCAGCTAAACTCACTTCATGACTCGTTGACGTACTGCTCTTTCACACACAGCGCTTTTCTTCATGCGGTGGAAATTTGTTTAAATTCTTAATATTTTTCAATCATGTAATATTCAGCAGAAGAGAGAAGTGGATCTCAGCTGATCCAGAGCCTGTGATTGGCTGTTCACTGATGATGTCACAGCCTGTGATTGGCTGTTCACTGATGATGTCACAGCTAAACTCCTGATCAGAGCGTTCGTGTGGAGTTGTAATAGAATTATGTTTCTACAACAATTTATGGATATAAACATTTAACACTGTTGAATTACAAATTTAAGAAAGTACATTGCATTTAGCATTTTAGGTAAAAATGATGATATCAGATGAATTAGTTTGCTACGCAAATCTTCCAGACCTGTTTTACTGATTTCAGAGGCTATAACAAGAGTCTCCTTTCCTGCCAGACCTGTTTTTTCTCTATTGTGTTTGAAATGAGTCGGATCACTGAGATCCACCTTTGGGAGCCGACGTTGCACCTTTTGTCTTTTATGGCTCTTGGAATTGGAGCTGGCTAGCATCTCTGCGTTTGAATAGTTCTGCTGATTAGGAGTAGGATTGGTGATACTCTGTCTGGGCAGGTGTTCCCAAAACCTGTATATTTAATTTACATGCTTTGTTCAACCTCAATGTAAACCCCTCCCACTCTGGAATGTATATAACCTATCAGGTATGCTGTTTGAGTTCTCATTAAAAGAATCACTTCTGTTTGATCCCGAAGTCTCCTGGTCTTTACTTCAAGAAACA
>NC_137112.1:50169926-50214926 GCF_949357685.1 Gobio gobio | reverse complement strand
GATTTGAGTTCTGAGAACTTGGCTCAAAGTTCATTAAAACAACCATTTCAAAAGCTGAAGTGACTTTCTTTTTTTATATATTATAGTTAGATTATGTATAACTCAATGTTTTAACTAATTGAAAAAGCTGAATAATCGATCAAAATTAGTCGTTGATAAAAAAGACAATAATAGACGATTAATCGTTCAAATAATCGTTAGATTAACCGATTATTGCAATAATCGTTAGATTAACCGATTATTGCAATAATCGCTAGATTAACCGATTATTACAATAATCGCTAGATTAACCGATTATTACAATAATCGCTAGATTAACCGATTATTACAATAATCGCTAGATTAACCGATTATTACAATAATCGCTAGATTAACCGATTATTACAATAATCGCTAGATTAACCGATTATTACAATAATCGCTAGATTAACCGATTATTAAAATAATCGTTTGTTGCAGCCCTAATTGGGTCCAAGTCATCTCAATGGCAGAAAGTGTCCCAATGGCCCTGAACTCACTCTATGTAGAGCTCAAACTGAGTAAAGAGCGCTTTCTACAACTCTCCAGACTGTCCCACCTCCTCACTCACTTTCTTCCAAGATGCTTTTATTCTGTTTCTATAAAGTATGAAGAGGTGTCGACAGCTCCGGGTGTCCACATATGATTCTGTCTCCTGATTGGTTAACGCGCCGCGAATATCCGCGAACATGGTGTCATTCGCGCAAATCGTGTCTATCCGCGTCTTTGCATTGATTAACATGTAAACACTCACGTCTGGTCTGAATGCATCATTAAAGTGACAGTAGCCTAATAAACTTGCAGTTATTAATGTCAATCAAACAACAAATTCCTTTTGTAATTTTAAATAAGGGTTAGTTTATATGTAATGATTCCACGTGTGTTAGTTGATCTGCTGAAATCCTCACGCATTAGTGTTTCTCTTCTGTTGGATTTTGTTTGTTATTATTATATTCCTGGTCAATGTCACTCATATCATGAAACAGGACTTTGATCATGTGACCCAGCAATAATGGTGTTAATGTTTAGCCATAATGAACACACACACACACACACACCTTTGCAGAGTGTGCGCACCTCGGACACGTCCTCCTGAAGAGCCATGCTGGCCTGCCGGACCACGCCGCTGTTCTTCTGCCCCATCTCTGCCGCCAGGAAGGGGCATTTGGAGGCGCCCGCCGGACCGCCCATGGGCACGGGGTGACCCGCAGGAGCCGCTTTCACTTCTAAACCAGAGGGCAAAGGCACATTCTTCAGTCAGGCACACAAACACACACACAGCTCCACATTAACACTTCTCCTCTTCTCCGGGACAAGAGGATTTTAGAAGGGGCAACTGAAAGAGAATTTTACTTCCCCGACGGACAAGCTGATTAAAACATCAATAACAAAAAATAAATAGGGAATCACTTAAATGCAAGAATGATTCTGCATTCATTACTGTAAGTGGCGATCGATAGTGAATAATATATAATGAACTGATGGTAACGTTGAGCTGTTGACGCTCACACAGAGAAACTCAGTCACACACTGCCTTATAAATGTAGAAATGTGGAGTTTATTTATATTTATAACATGATACAGTTGCAACGCCACATTACCAAGAGTGTGTTCTCCTGAATAACATCACGACTGAACATGACACTGATTTCATATGACCGTTCCATAACAATTATTAACATTAAGTCACTTACATTTTAGATGCAATATTGAGTGTTTTTGTTCTATTTCAGCAGCGAAAATAGTTCCAAAAGATCACAGCAGAACGAGTGTCACAGCATCAGTGTGTGTGTGTTAGTGAATGAATCGATAGAATCAAAGATTCAATGAACTATTCGTAAACGACGCCTCATTCCTGAACGAATCGACTCATTCAGACGGTCACCTGCGCCACCTACTGGTGCTTTAGTTTCATCTTTAAACATTTTCTTATTTGTATATTCAAAAAATATTTAAAATAATCTCATAACATTATTTAATGCAGTTGTAATTTTTCAGCGTAAATTATTTAATTTAATTGATAACAGCCGGTGTCATCATCTAATTTAATTTATTGAGCAAATGTAAGAATATAAAATGAAAGCTGAAACATATCCTACATTTAATAAGATTAGAGGAAAAAAAGCCCTTTATAAAAAGGTAAAAAAATATCACAAATATGCAGATTTAAATACGTCAAAGCTGATTGAACACTGGTGAGAATATTGCTTCAGAGTACATTTGATTTACAACACACAAAAAAAATATTTTTTTCCCCGGACAAGCACATTTTTTACTCGGACAAGTGAATGACAGATTGCACGTGAACAAGCGTTAAAGGGTTAGTTCAGCCAAAACTGTAAATTGTGTCATTAATGACTGAGCCTCATGTGGTTGGACACCCGTCAGACCTCCGTTCATCTTCAGACACAAATGAAGATATTTTAGTGTAAATCTGATGCTCTGAAAGGCCTCCATTGGCTCAACTTTACACTCTCAAGACCCTTAAAAGACACTAAAGACTAAAGTTACAAAGTCCATCTCACTACAGCGGCTCTACAATAACTTTATGAATCGGCGACAATAGTTTTTGTGCGCAAAAAAATCAAAATAACGACTTTATTCAACCTCTTCTTGTCTTCCGTGTGTGTCTCCACGACGCATGTGTGAGAATATGAGCAGATCCGGCGTTCGGGAATCCATGAAATGCCACTTTAGCCCCATTTGAGCTCTACAGCGAGACCTAAAGCACGATCAGTGTAGAATTCAACAGCTGAGATACGCGCGTCTTCCTCTGCTCGTAAACAAATCTCTTCTGGGTCATGTGTCCGAACGCCGGATCTGCTCATATTCTCACGCATGCGTCGTGGAGACACACACGGAAGACAAGAACAAGCTGGATAAAGGCGTTATTTAGATTTTTTTGCGCACAAAAATGATGCAAAAAACATGAGGCTCAGTCATTGATGACACAATTTACATTTTTGGGTGAACGAACCCTTTAATGTGGAGCCCTGACAGGTCACATGACGAGCAGACTGACCGTGGGCGGCTGGGGGCGTGTCCTCCACCTTCTGGAGGCTGGCGGCGGTGGAGCAGAGCGGGCGCAGCGATGGCCTCGAGGCCAGATCCATCATGACGGGGCACTTCACTGCGTACGCCACCAGGGACGGGCGAGCCTGCTGCAGGAAGCTCTGGGGCACGCGGGACAGGAAGGGGCAGCGGATGAGGGCGTCCATGGCGGAGGTCTGAGGAGAAGCAGAAGAGGTCACATGACTGGCACAGAGGTCACATGACTGGCACAGAGGTCACAGCGCCAAGCTCAGAGGTCACAGCGCCAAGCTCAGAGGTCACCAGTGTGTTTCTGTTCACACGACTGGCACAGGGCCATGACCTGCTCTGGAGGAACACGGGCACAACAGCACGTCTCACACTGAACTTCTGTAATCTGACCCTCACACACACACACACACACACACACACACACCTTACAGGTGGATGTTGCTCAACATCGGATGACTTCCTCATTCAGCCCTATGGGATTCCAACGAAAGCCCGTCTGGTGACTCATGATGAGCAGTACGTGTGTGTGTGTGTGTGTGTGTGTGTGTGTGTCTGTGTGTGTGTGTGTGTGTGTGTGTCTCTCTCTAGGCCAAGCAAAAATGGCAATTTATGACACTTGGAAAATTAAGATTGAACAGAAGTTAAATGTTAACCTACAAACTGTGTTTTTTAACTTAATGAAATCTAGAATTCTGGTTGACTTTCAGTTCTATAAAACTATGGGAGATCTTATGCAGTTTGAAATAATTTGGTGCCACAAAAGGGCTTTGTGTGAAATTAGTGATGGAGAGTTAGAGTTTACTTTTTAGTTTTGTGTGTATGTAATAATTGATTGTGTTATGTTGTTGAAAATTGTAATAAAGGTGTGTTGAAATTCAAATTCTCTGTGTGTGTGTGTGTGTCTCTCTCTGTGTGTGTGTGTGTGTGTGTGTGTGAGTGAGTGTGTGTCTCTCTCTCTCTCTGTGTGTGTGTGTGTGTGTCTCTGTGAGAGTGTCTCTCTCTCTGTGTGTGTGTGTGTGTGTGTGTGTGTGTGTGTGTGTGTGTGTGTGTGTGTGTGTGTCTGTGAGTCTGTGTGTGTGTGTGTGTGTGTGTCTGTGAGTCTGTGTGTGTGTATATATATCGTTATATAAAAACGAATTGACGAATTCTGAATCAGCTATGAGTTTTATTCATTGAATGTTCGTGTTCTTGTCCTTTATTAGCGCAGTTGTCACACACATTCTGAAATAACACACACACACACACACACATATGTAAAGATAATCTCGCACTGAAGTGAAGTCTGAAGTCTCCGGAGATTAAAGATGAGAGCAGCGGCGCGCGAGCGAGCGCGTGAACGTGCCGCGAGCCTTTAATGAACACACTACTCACCTCACTGGTGTCCGAGATTACTCCTTTTCTCGCGGAAAGCCTGTCTCACTGTCGCCTGTCTCACTGTCGATGAGGAGAGTTTAGTCGCCGGTGGCCTGTTTTAGTCGCTGTGGTGAACGCGGTGTCTCGTTATCCTGCACTGAGGACGAACGAGAGGGCGAGAGGACGAGCGGAATTATATCAGCACATCAAACATCGCGAGACTTGCGTCATACCGGCACTGCCCGAGGAGACACGCCCATTTCCTCCTTCCTCGAAACCGCCATCATCTCATAAACTGTTTACCGTCTAAAAACACTTTATTATTTCCCTGTAAGAAAGTTTACTTCTTTATTTGTGTCTGTAAGGTTAGTTTAGGCGGTTAATGGGAGTGTTCAGGAGGAAAGTGAGCGATTCCACACGGTTTTAGAGAGTTTGACGATACGCCCTCACAGGAATATTACACTAATTAACTCTTATCTTAGCTGTTATACGGAATAACAGACACTTTTATAGCACCATTAGCTACATTATTCTTGTAAAGCGCTGTGAGATATATATTTTAAAAAAGTTTATTATTATTATACTTAATTTCAACCGCGCCTTCATTTTTTAATAGGAAAATGGTGAAAATATAAACAATGTGATTCGCTATTTTCGGCCAATCAAAGAATAATAAAGATTATAAATAAATGTCTAGTGTTCCTCAGAAGTAATGGGGTTTTGGAAGGACATGACGTCTTAGTTGGAGTTAATTTGATCATGATAGTAAATGAGTTGAAAGTGCTGAAGGAGGAGGACATGATATTAAATATCTGTAGACATTAAAGTCACCATCAAATCAAAGTTGACAGTTCTTAATGAAATATTGCAGAATGATGGAGGACGTTCAGTTCATTACACAAACAGAGATCAGGGATTGGCTCACTTTGAGAGCTGTTCTAGGTTTGTTGATCTACAGCCAAATACAGAGAGATTAGAGATAACTAAATATTTCACTACAATACTCTCTTCTCACTCACTGTAAAATCGAATTAGTTAGACTTAGGCCTACTTAAAAATCAGCATGCAAACCGATTGCCTTAAAAACAAGTGAGGAATAGTGTGACAAAAGCTTGTATACTTCACACAAGAGTTGTAAAAAACAACAGAGTAATTTACTTCTGATTTACTCTTGACCTAGTAAGATACCATCGTTGTGTTTTGATGCTGAATGTCTGTGTGTGCATGATCAATTACAAAATATAGAGGTTTCTCAAGGGGTTTCTGGCGGAAGTGTTGGCAATAGAATTGTAAACGATCATTGGTTTGGGTGCCATTTTATCAAACACAACCCAAAAACCTCACCATTAATGATTTATTCAGAAATAGGTCAACGATTAAAAGCAGCCCATGTGATATTTCCCTTCCTTTGAAACCAAAGAACAGTGATTTCTTGTTGCGTCGCTGCATTGATAGAAAGAGAACGACAAAAATATGAATGAAGTGCCCAACCAAAAGGAACACTGATCTCCATAATGGCGAGGGGATTTCTTTGCTTGACAAAATGGTGCTCAAACCAATCAATTACAGTACAGATTACTAGATTTTTACAATAGAGTTAAGACATTAAGTAAATTTAACTAAAAAGTGTTAGTTAGAATCACTGTTGAATTTTGAGGTTGGACGAAAAATGTACATTTACACACAAACTGACAGCAACTGCAGCCAGATCTGTGTTAACTCGGCTGTCACAGACGCACAGGATTGTGGGATATCAAAGGCAGTGAAGGATTCATCTCAGTTTCCTATTATATTCCTATATATATTATATTTCGTAACACTGCTCTCCATTACACACTGCTCGGTTTGCTGTTAGACCCTTTAAAAAGTTGGCCAATCAAATCAAAGAAGGCGGGGCTTAATGTCACTGGAGATTAGTGTGAATTCAAACATAATGTTTTCAATTTTTACAGTGAGCGAGTGTGTGTGTGTGGCTAGATATAAGCACCTAAACATTTAATATTTGACAACTGTGTTACAATATTTAATAACGACCTACAGTCGCATCCATACAAGAGTGAATGTGTGCATATTTTTACATTTAAAATGGAAATAAAGTTTAAATGGATTACTTCACAACTATAAAGGCTATGATTAGACCTTGAATAACTTATACCCTTCTTATTTCTTCTTTATTCCCTTAATCATTTAATTATTCAATTTATTTAAATAAAAATACCCCCATAGGTTAGGGTTTGTTTGAGGGTTAGTTGCATGTAATTAAGCATGATTTACTGTTATTACTATGTAAGTATGTAAGTATAAATATGTAAATGTTATGAAGTGAATATATTTTCCTAATGGTACTTTGATTTGATTGAGTAACTTTGTGAAGTTTCAGGAATAAGAGCCCAGATTGTTCACCCAAGCACATGTTTCCAGATGAGCAGGTCCAGCGGTGTGTGAGCGCCCTCTGCTGACCAACTTCCGCAGTGACTGACCATAGATATACATGTGTAGATTCCTCATTCACCGGCTCCAGGCACGTCGACGCGCCCGCCATTTTGGAACGGTCATCCCTTCCGATGCTGTCGTCACTCACAGTAAAACAACACTGCGATTGAGAAACCCGGCGGGATTTAAATCTCGAAGAAATGGGATAACCTTTCACAGGTGACGATGTGTTGGTTTGTGTTTTATATATGTTTTAACTCAATATTGCAGGTTTTAATGTCATGTTATCTAACGCATGTATTGTGTTATAATCAGAATTTAAGCTTTTGCATGAAACTTAGTTTATGATGATTACTTAAAACACTGAGTAAATATGCTATATTGCTGTTTATTAAACACATGACTTATAAATAAATAAATGTAGAAATGAATAAATGTGGAACAAAATAAATAAGGAAATAAATGTATAAATAATTTTTTTTTTGCTTTTCTATGTATATTTATTTATTTTTAACTTTGGAATTCCATATTTTAGCAGTGCTTTATGAAACTTCAGAGGGTTTCCTGTAGAATGACACCAGTATTGTGTGTTTAGAGACAGTGTGTATGGGACGCTTTTCAATATGGGTCGGCACAAATCCAGGTGGAAATGGGTAATTTAGTGTACTAATGCCAAAGTGATGCACATCTGCAGGAGGACAAAATCAACTCTGAGGACAACATGTTCACTTGCTGCCTAATATATCCCACCCACTAACAGGAGACCATCAGTGTTATTCACTTCACCGGTCATAATGTTATGCCTGATCGTTGTATATATAGATTAGAAATGAAATCATATGAATTAAAATGTTCTTTTGAAGAAAAAACAACCCTTGAATAACCCATTAAATTTCTCTTGCATGGCATTCTTTGTGACATTCAAACCGTTGCAATAAATGACTGTATATACTGCACATGAAACTAATGTGAAGAACAAAGGCAAAAACGTTATGCTATCAAGAGGTTTACAGAGTCTGTGCACTGCACTTTAATAGCACTTTTAACATCATGTGTGGAATCACAGACGAAATACAGCTCGATCTATTCATTCTCCTTTATTATTACAATCTAAATACAAACTAAATAAAGTAAATAAAAAGCTTGTGTCAAGAACAAGAACCACTAGAAATATCTCAACAAGCAGAGCTGATCATTTATTTACACACAGAAAATACAACACACTCTATGATTATGAAGTACAGTGATTAATAATCACAACATGCCCTCACTCACACACACAGGACTTATTAAACATCATCACTGCAGTGAAATATTGTAGTTTTGATGTGTTAGAATTACTGTCACATATTAGAAGTGCTGGCCGTTTCTTCTGGAGTGTAGTGGACAAACATGAAGGAGATGCTTGTAGACGTTTCCGATCAAATAATTTACTCTGAAGACATCACTCAAATTTCAGAGTTTTGTGTTATTTTTTGCCAAATCGTTGTGGCACAGCCATGCCCCAGATCTGTCCGGGAACCGTCTCCCAGTCCCGAGACTGTATCCGTTCCTCTGTGGACAAGCCACTCCGAGTCCCCCGACCAAACCTGGAGAGCAGGAGAACAAAAGTCAACATTTCTGCCGGAGAATATCTTCTGGATCACCCACAATCTGACGGGTTAAAGCTGGTGTCTAACCCACGGGGAACCTCAGGGTTCGGTCCTGAGCCCCTTCCTCTTCCTACACCACTGAGATCTTCCTGCATGTTTTCATCACCTCATGCACTTTCAAAACTCACAAATGACCCAGAACAAGACAACAAGACCCAAGAGCGGCCGGCCGAATGTTTAACCCTTAAATGCATTTCGCCAAACATTCTTACATATTGGGGTCTTTAGCGACCCGGATCTATATCTAACATGGATGGATCTCTACCTGTCACGATAATATATAAAACTCTTGATATTGTCCTCGTCAGAGCTCATTTCCCACGTCTTCAAAATCAATATTTTGATCACTGACAGCTTCACCAGATCCATCATCAAGACAGTGACACTAATATTTGAATGTGTTCAGTACTTTTTCAGGCCATTTCAAGTTTTGCAGATTATAATGATTATTGTTTAGTTTTCTGTCTGAGGTGACTGAGTGAAACGTCACTTCATCATTGTGTATCAGACTATATCAGACTTGTGGAATAAAGGTGAATTGCAGTTATTTCGCCATTATAGATTCATTTATTATTGTGCAGAAAAAAATGCGTACATTCGTACACACCACGGGTCGTTAGCGACCCTATACAATTTTGACAAAAAACTAGTGGAAAAACAGGCTTTCGATTATAATTGTATTATTTTTTTTGTGTTAAATTGTTTAAAATGGATTGATGGAGGAATACTAAGAAGGTTGATGTTTAACTTTAAAAATGAATGAGGAGGAGGAGAACGAATGACGTCTCGGGTCGCTGTTGCATAAAGCACCTTAAGTGTAATTTTCCCTCAAGTTCGCCCTTATGTTTCCCCTAAACCTAAGGGTGTTGCAGAAAAAAACCCTTAAGTGTTACTTAAGGGTTTCTTTAAGTGAAACGTCATAAACACTTTTTTCACTTAAGTAATCCCTAAAAAAGCGTTAAGTGTTGCATAAGTATAACTCAAGGTTTGGAAATCGTAACCTTAAGAGTAACGCGGACAAAAATAAGACAACATGGCTGAATTTATGGAACCAGCTGAAGATCATTATGTGCCAAGAGGAATTTTTAGGGATAGGGAGAACCCTTTGGATGAAAAATTGGGTTAGGAGCGATGAAAAATTGTTGCATTGTTGAAATTGTTGAATACCGATTTGACCATCACACATCGCAAACACTGTGACACTGAACACTTGCATACATACATTTCTGAACGAGATGAAGAAAAACTCACATAATTAAAGAAGTCGTTTGACGTTATAACAAGTCATTAATGTCTTTTAACTTATATGTTTCATATAATAGAACCAAAGCTATAGATTGTGAATTTAAAAATTTCTCGTTTAGCAGCGGCAAAAGTCAGGAGGACTAGCCGAGGTGAGGCTGTTCCAGGCGGGATCTCACAACATTTTTAAATAGGCGCTATCTTTACAAATAAACCACAGATTTTAGCTTTAAACAACTACATTCTCGACTGAACAACTCTTAAAACTACATTTCGTGACACACAGTAGTATTTTTCAATTTCGCGGCCGCACACAACCACTATGAAAAGCACAAAAGGACGCGCGTCAATTTCGCTTCAAATGCTTGCTTTTTACGCGCGAATGCATTCAAAGTTCAAGCGTTAAACTAGATGCGAATTTGACGCTCTATTCACGTTTGGTGTGAAGGCAGCATTAGTGTTAGTGTTTTGCGTATCTATGGCAACAAGACTTTTATAACGTGAATCCAGGATCGCTGTCGTGAAACACTTTAATGTTTCCCTAACCTAAGAGAACCGTTTAAGAGATTATATGCAACACCCTTAAGTTATTCTCTTAGGTAAGGGGAAATCAGTTCATACTTGAGGGAAAAACTGAAGGTGCTTTATGCAACCGGCCACTGAGGTATACATTTAAGGGTTAAAGATGTTTTCACGTGTACGATCCTGTGGACGGTGAGCATCAGTTCTCATGTTATTGCCTTTCTTCATGATCGTTTACGGAGGTTACGTTCGAGATTATAATGTGCTGGGAAGGGTTGAACTGTATACGCACCTCTGGGGCTGGTGCAGCACTGAAGGGTTGCGCTCGTATCTCTGAGAGCCGTGGAGTAAAGACCGCAACATCTCCACCAGAAGACGATCCTCCAGGAGATGATCCATCTGCTCTTCAGTGGCCTGATACACATCAACAACACTCATCATCATCTGATGTCACACTTCAGCTTACTTCAATGTCGGTCAAATATGCTACAACTGGGTACAGAAACGAGCTTTCCAAGCTATATTTCATAATCATAAGACTCTATCGACTGCGTATGATTGTGTTTAAATAGGATTCTTAAGAGCTCATGACATGTGAATCCATTCAACAAGAAACAAGATGTCCTGGTACTTTTAAAAGCATTGTGATAAAAGGGAATGTGATTGAACCGTCCATGAGTAGGACACATTACTGAAGTGATAACAGAATACTAAAGAATCGTGATGCATCTTACCCCTCGACTCTCCAGCATGTTCCCGTCGGAGTCCTCGCGTGATTCCAGCTGGAGTTTGCTCTGCTCCAGCACGTCATCTTTCGGGATGGACTGGCTCATATCAGCCATCACCAGCAGCACGGCCATCATTAACCACACACCTGCGTCCATTACTACAGTTTGACCAGTTCAGTCTCTGCTCATGTGCTAGTGTTGTGGTGTATGTGGAGCAGATCCGGCCAAGCTTTGGAACGGCCGTGGCGACTGTCCTTATATACAGTGAGTGTGGGACTCCAGAGACTGAAGAGTGACTGACGGCCCATCTGTGATGCTGGGGATTTAGTGATGGATCCCACAGGAGCTCAGGGATGGACATACTTATTAAATCATTAACAGATCAGCAAACACTCACTCTCCCGATACAATGGCCAGCCCTTTCTTCGCACATATCAATCAATCCGTTCATTAAAGACATCAGCTTAATAACATACTTATATGAAAATATGATTGAGGTCCTGGGGTCTATTAATATTTATCTCAATGACAACAAATCAACTGATGACTAAAATAATGTTTTTGTTTTAAATGCTTACAAAAATGTTACTGAATGCTAAACACTTTTGAATGGTTATCAATGGGGAAAAAAGTAAAAACTAAGACCCAGGTGAAGCCAAAAGGACGAAGAGACCCAGGAGGCCAAGGTGGGGCCGCAGTGACGAGTGGCTGAGGTGGAGCCGGTGGGACTGAGGACCAAGAAAGTGGCAGGAGCCTAACGGAGCCAAAGGGGTGGAGCGACGAGGCGCAGCCAAAAGCCTGGAAGTCCATGGTGTAGGCAGAGCGCCAACTGACCAAGGCGTAGCCGGAAGGACGAGGGAGCCTGGTGGAGCTGTGAGGACGATAGTCCCAGGTGGAGCCGAGGGTGCCAAGCTGAATAAGCCGAGTGACAGGCTCAGTGCAGTCAGGGGATCCACGTACCAAGGTGGAGCAGAAGACTTGAAGACCTGAGGCTCTCGCACCTGGTCAGACTTCCTGCTGAGCCCAAGCTCTGGGATGAAGTTGGGCTCAGGCGTCGGCTCGGGCATTAGCTTTGTGGTGGGCTCGGGCTCTGAGTCTGCAGTGGGCTCAGGCTGTGGGTCGTGATGGACGGCTGACTGGGCTCTGAGTCTGCAGTGGGCTCAGGCTGTGGGTCGTGATGGACGGCTGACTGGGCTCTGAGTCTGCAGTGGGCTCAGGCTGTGGGTCGTGATGGACGGCTGACTGGGCTCTGAGTCTACAGTGGGCTCAGGCTGTGGGTCGTGATGGACGGCTGACTGGGCTCTGAGTCTGCAGTGGGCTCAGGCTGTGGGTCGTGATGGACGGCTGACTGGGCTCTGAGTCTGCAGTGGGCTCAGGCTGTGGGTCGTGATGGACGGCTGACTGGGCTCTGAGTCTGCGGTGGGCTCAGGCTGTGGGTCGTGATGGACGGCTGACTGGGCTCTGAGTCTGCAGTGGGCTCAGGCTGTGGGTCGTGATGGACGGCTGTCTGGGCTCTGAGTCTGCAGTGGGCTCAGGCTGTGGGTCGTGATGGACGGCTGACTGGGCTCTGAGTCTACAGTGGGCTCAGGCTGTGGGTCGTGATGGACGGCTGACTGGGCTCTGAGTCTGCAGTGGGCTCAGGCTGTGGGTCGTGATGGACGGCTGACTGGGCTCTGAGTCTGCTCCATCAGCAGCCAATTCTCCGCACCACAAACCGACACGCACATCTCAACAACCATAACACATACACTCCCCTCCTTTTCTCTGCTCTCTGAAGCTGAAGTCTCCAAACTCATCCTTTCCAACCACCCCACTACCTGTCCACTTGACCCTATCCCCACTCACCTCCTTCAGGCCATTTCTTCTTCTGTTACTCCTGCACTCACTCACATTGTCAACACCTCTCTTCACACCAGGACCTTCCCCACAGCATTTAAGCAGGCTCGGGTAACCCCACTGCTTAAGAAACACTCTATGAACCCAGCACTTTTAGAAAACTACAGACCGGTATCCCTTCTGCCTTTCATTGCAAAGACACTCGAGCGAGTTGTTTTTAACCAGCTCTCTACGTTTCTTGAACAGAACAACCTCCTGGATATCAACCAATCAGGCTTCAAAAGCGGCCACTCAACTGAGACTGCCCTGCTCTCGGTTACGGAGGCACTGAGGCAGGCAAGAGCGGCTTCCAGATCCACAGTACTTATCTTACTGGATTTGTCTGCTGCTTTTGACACAGTTAACCACCAGATCCTCCTGTCAACTCTCATGAAGATGGGCATCTCAGGAACTGCTCTCCAGTGGTTCAAGTCTTACCTCTCAGGTAGGTCCTTCAGGGTGTCATGGAGAGGTGAAGTGTCTAAGTCACATCATCTAGCCACTGGAGTTCCACAGGGCTCAGTGCTTGGACCACTTCTCTTCTCCATCTACATGTCATCACTGGGATCGGTCATTCAGAAACATGGCTTTTCCTATCACTGCTATGCAGACGACACTCAACTCTACTTCTCATTTCAACCAGATGATCCCACGGTTGGTGTTCGTATTGCTGCCTGCCTAACAGACATTTCTGCCTGGATGAAGGAGCATCACCTGCAACTCAACCTTGCAAAGACTGAACTGCTTGTGGTCTCAGCCAACCCAGCACTTCATCACAATCTCTCCATTCAGCTAGGATCATCAACCATAACTCCGTCCAGGACAGCCAGGAATCTTGGAGTTGTGATCGATGATCAGCTAAAATTCACTGACCACATTACTGCAACAACCCGGTCCTGCAGATTTGCATAATACAACATTAGGAAGATTAGAGCCTTCCTATCAGAGCAGACCACACAACTCTTGGTCCAAGCTCTTGTTCTCTCCAGACTGGACTACTGTAATGCTCTTCTAGCAGGCCTTCCGGCATGCACTATCAAACCCTTGCAACTGATCCAGAATGCAGCGGCGAGGGTGATCTTTAACGAGCCGAAGAGAGCGCACGTCACGCCTCTCTTCATCAGACTCCACTGGCTACCAATAGCCGCTCGCATCAAATTCAAGGCACTGGTACTCGCCTTCAAAGCAACCACTGGCTCTGCACCAATTTACCTTAACTCGCTTGTTCAGACATACACACCCTCCAGGAGTTTGCGTTCTACCAGTGAACGGCGCCTTGTGGTGCCATACCAGAGAGGCATGAAATCACTGTCACGGACCTTTTCCTGGACTGCCCCCACCTGGTGGAATGACCTGCCTATCTCAATTCCAGCAGCCGAGTCTGTAGCCATTTTCAAAAAACATCTAAAGACGCATCTCTTCCAGCAGCACCTGACCAATCAAGAATAGCACTTAACATTCTATTCATTTTTCTGTCTGTCTAATTTATAAAAAAAAAAAAAAAAAAAAAAAAAAAAAAATCCTGTGTGTTCTGTGTTAGATTAACTGAGACTTGTTACAGCACTTGCATACTGTAGCCTCTGACTGTTGTAGTTGCTTCTATTGCTCTCATTTGTAAGTCGCTTTGGATAAAAGCGTCTGCTAAATGACTAAATGTAAATGTAAATGTAAATGAGTCTACAGTGGGCTCAGGCTGTGGGTCGTGATGGACGGCTGACTGGGCTCTGAGTCTGCAGTGGGCTCAGGCTGTGGGTCGTGATGGACGGCTGACTGGGCTCTGAGTCTGCAGTGGGCTCAGGCTGTGGGTCGTGATGGACGGCTGACTGGGCTCTGAGTCTGCGGTGGGCTCAGGCTGTGGGTCGTGATGGACGGCTGACTGGGCTCTGAGTCTGCAGTGGGCTCAGGCTGTGGGTCGTGATGGACGGCTGACTGGGCTCTGAGTCTGCAGTGGGCTCAGGCTGTGGGTCGTGATGGACGGCTGACTGGGCTCTGAGTCTGGGGTGGGCTCAGGCTGTGGGTCGTGATGGACGGCTGACTGGGCTCTGAGTCTGCGGTGGGCTCAGGCTGTGGGTCGTGATGGACGGCTGACTGGGCTCTGAGTCTGCAGTGGGCTCAGGCTGTGGGTCGTGATGGACGGCTGACTGGGCTCTGAGTCTGCAGTGGGCTCAGGCTGTGGGTCGTGATGGACGGCTGACTGGGCTCTGAGTCTGGGGTGGGCTCAGGCTGTGGGTCGTGATGGACGGCTGACTGGGCTCTGAGTCTGCGGTGGGCTCAGGCTGTGGGTCGTGATGGACGGCTGACTGGGCTCTGAGTCTGCAGTGGGCTCAGGCTGTGGGTCGTGATGGACGGCTGACTGGGCTCTGAGTCTGGGGTGGGCTCAGGCTGTGGGTCGTGATGGACGGCTGACTGGGCTCTGAGTCTGCGGTGGGCTCAGGCTGTGGGTCGTGATGGACGGCTGACTGGGCTCTGAGTCTGCAGTGGGCTCAGGCTGTGGGTCGTGATGGACGGCTGACTGGGCTCTGAGTCTGCAGTGGGCTCAGGCTGTGGGTCGTGATGGACGGCTGACTGGGCTCTGAGTCTGCGGTGGGCTCAGGCTGTGGGTCGTGATGGACGGCTGACTGGGCTCTGAGTCTGCAGTGGGCTCAGGCTGTGGGTCGTGATGGACGGCTGACTGGGCTCTGAGTCTGCAGTGGGCTCAGGCTGTGGGTCGTGATGGACGGCTGACTGGGCTCTGAGTCTGCAGTGGGCTCAGGCTGTGGGTCGTGATGGACGGCTGACTGGGCTCTGAGTCTGCGGTGGGCTCAGGCTGTGGGTCGTGATGGACGGCTGACTGGGCTCTGAGTCCGGAGTGGGGCTGGTGTTGATGGAGATGGTGAACGGAGAATCACACTCCACATAAGCGGTGAAACTTCCCAGAGGACCGTCCACGGGCAGGTCTGGGTGAGGCACGGCAGATTTAAGGCTAGCTTCACACTGTCAAACCAAATCCGATTATATGTGTATCTGATCTAAAAGTATTGACGCCCACACTGTGTATCACCACTGTTCAGATCACTCTTTAGTTTTCCGGAATATCTGCATTGGTTTCTAAGGCAATGACGTTGCATTGGTAGGCATAAGCCAACTGGGTTTGCAATACAGATGTTGTGTTATTTACAACATGACATTGTGTCGCCGCCGCACTGGACGACTGAGTCTTCTGAGGCCATGGCTGAACCGTATGAAGGACTGTAGAATGACTTTTTTTCTTAGAATTGTGAGATTTAAACTTGTAATTGTAAGAAAAAAGTCTGCATTCTGAGATAAAAAGTAGAAATGACCTTTTTCTGTGGTGAACCCAGCTAACATGTTCTAAAGCGTTCCCTTTACGTTATGAAAGCGTTATTTCTGAATGTTCTGTGAACGTTCAAAACCGGCAGTTTTTTAAATGTTTTTTTTTAAATTCTTGGTTATGTGAACGTTAGGGAACATTCCATTCTATCATTCCAACATTATGGGATGTTATTTCTGAAACTAGTGACATTTAAAAAACGTTAAAGATCCAACTAAATGTTTCAGAGAAGGTGTTCCATTAACAATGTATAAATCTACCAGATAACTTTGATCATACGGGAAGAATGTGTTCATAGCTTTGAGAGAACCTTGCCACAACGTTATCAAGGGTTCTGAGAACGTTCCCTTTTAGCTTAAATTAGCTCCCATACTCTCATAAGTTAACGCATTTGCTAACCAGCTGAAACCTGAACACACACAGAGGGATAAAACACAAATGTGCCATTAAAGTGCTGGTCATGTCATCAGGGACGGAGCTACGCAACACATCCATTAACCACCATGACGACTAATAGGCTTACAGAAGGGTTGAGGTCATCAGATCATGTGACCATCACAGCTTCTGTACCGCTTTTGCTCTGGTTTTGATGTGTCGACTAACATGTAAAGTACTAGATTATCATTTTAACTGTAGTGTTATTTGATTTTACAGTACATTTTAAATGTAATAATTTGCAACTTTCTTACAAATATTTTTAAATACAAGACCATTTTAAATAGAAATGTCAGGATATTTGAACCATAAATGCTTGTCACCCATACACAGCCGATGTATTCTTACGTTCTAATAACTGCATTTCATATAAATTTAAACTAGAATACTTTTATGTAATGAATAACATGCAATTAAGTGTCTGAAACATGAGACATGAGCAGAGGACAGTTGTGCAGGTTGATTTATGATGATCTTTTGACAGGTGATGACATCATGAAGCCGTTTCACGAGGTCTCGCGTCTCCAACTTCCTGTCATGTGCTCATAATCAGTGTATTCACATCTAAAGTGAGAGATCTGAGAGACAAACACACCAACTTAAAGCAGAAGAGATCGCTCTTATTAGAGTTTGTGCTGGAAACAGACATCCTGAGGAAGAATGTGATCTAATGATTGTTTTATAGTTTATGGTTTTAATTATTCTGGCCTCTGCTTTAAAGGGATAGTTCACCCAAAAATGAAATGTTGATGTGTATCTGCTTCCCCCAGGGCGTCAGAGATGTAGGTGTGTGTGTTTCTTCAGTAGAACACAAATGCAGATGTTCAACAGTGTGATAGTCGTATGATGATGTCAATGGGGATATTTTAGAGTATGAGAGCAATGAGAGTAAAAACACACACACATACGAATCCTTATTAAACCTGCGGCTCGTGAGACACACACTGATGTCTGAAGACACAAAACCATCAGTTTCTGCCAGAAACCCAACAGTATTTGTTATTTTTTTACCTCTTATCAGGCGAATGTCATCTAGTGTTCCCAGCGCCATAACTTCCGGTGAATAAGGTCAAAATACTGGCACGATCATAGATATATATACATAGATGCCTCATTCGACCGATCCGCGCAGGCACTAATGAGGAATCTATGTATATATCTATGATCGCGTCGGTATTTTGACCTTATTCGCCGGAAGTGATGGCGCGGCTGATGCAGAGCCATAGAAAAAAATTAAATACATTTTTAAATATGGATATTTTTCTTCCACAAACGCGTCGATTCGCTTCAGAAGGCCTTTATTAACACCCGGAGCCGCGTGGAGCAGTTATATGATGGACAGATGCACTTTTTATGGACTTCAAAAACAGAGCAACTATTATTATAAAGCTTGGATTAGCCAGAACATTTTTAATATAACTATATAAGATTTTATTGGTCTGAAAGAAGAATGTCAAACACATCTCGGATGACTTGAGGGAGAGTAAATCATGGGCTAATTTTAATTTTTGGGTGAACTATCCCTTTAATGGTCAGAATAAATGTGACTCTCGGTCATTGTCTGAACACAAATGAAGAGATTTGTAATGAAATGAAAGATTTCTGTCCTCCATTGACAGTCTAAGCCGCTTCAGAAAAAGAGAAACTGATCCATACGGATCGAGCGGATTATTCCAGATGTTCTGAAGAGACTCTTTATATGATGAAGGAAAGTCTGACGGGTTTGAGGACATTAGGGCGAGGAGACGACCACAGGATTCTCATTAAAGGGTGAACTGGCCCTTTAAGAGACCGACCGACTGTTGATTTATTCATTCGTGACTCTTCATTATACAGTAAATTACGTTTCAACACATTGATCAGCTTCAGTTGTTGTTTGTGTAGCAATAAAACATTTGACATCACAGCCGTTTGGGTTTTTATTGGTTTGTACAGTGAATAATGTACATCAGGATCATCAGGACCACATAAATACATCTCAGCCTTTCTTTCTTCTATTTTAATGTTTCAAAGCATGGAATGTGTTTAAAACAAGCACAAGTTACGCCACGTTAACTCATCGTGAGGTCATCACGACTCTCAGAACAAACATGAATGAGAGGAAGCTTCCGGACATCAATGACAAGAATCGGACGCGGAGCAGTTCGTCGAATTGGTTTAAAGGCACTTCTGTTATTGCATCTTATCGGTTTGGTTCTCAAACGCCTCACTGTCAGATGATCTGATGACGGGGTAAAGTAGTCACGCACAATAAAAACCTTTGAAATGGAAAAAAGCCAAATTATGAATGATTTCTTGAGGGAAACGAGGCCAGTGTGTCCAGAATGAAGATCATGAGCCGCTCCTTCAGTGAAATAAATACTCATCCCTCTCTGATTTTTACTCATGTTTTTATGGTGAAAATATCCCTACAGGTCATAAAACACGTCATCGGTTTATACATGATATCAAAAACATTAAACGTTTAATAACTCTTCAAATCATCTGCCAGTCAGGAACGGTTGAATTATCTTCAGACTCTTCTGTAATGAATTATCGCAGCAGATCTACACTATCAGTCCTACCATAGTAGATCCAGAAAAGCATCAGGATCAGGAAACAGAAGGAAAGAAACACGTGTTGAACTGTTGGTCACAGTATGGACGTCCCTCAGAAGAACAAGCGTTCATACTTTAGATGCGATCATGTGTTCAGGAATCGGACTCTGGCTGTTCATCGATGAGAACGGCTGGTGGGAACCGAGCTGAGCCTCTGAAATCCAGCCGCGAGACGCCCAGAGCAACCAGACAGCGCCAGCCCTGAGGACAGAGCCAAACCAGTCACACACACACACACACACACACACACACACAACGGCTAATAACATCATCTGAGCCAAACCAGTCACCGGATATCTCAAAGCAATCAAAAGTTATGGCATTAAGTCCAAACACGAAATCTGAGTGTTTTACTGAACACAATAATACTTATATGTGTAAAATATTTGTAAATATAGCTGCAAGCAGCCATTCTCAGGCCAAGCGCAAAGTAGAAGACAAGACAAGTGTCAGATCAACGGCAGAAATGAGCAATTAAACACATCTTAAAGGGTTAGTTCACCCAAAAATGAA
This sequence comes from Gobio gobio, assembly GCF_949357685.1. Lineage (NCBI taxonomy): Eukaryota > Metazoa > Chordata > Actinopteri > Cypriniformes > Gobionidae > Gobio > Gobio gobio. The sequence continues at coordinate 50,195,185 of NC_137112.1, read as the reverse complement.
AATTCTGTCATTAATTCCTCACCCTCCATTGGCTCAACTTTACACTCTCAAGACCCTTAAAAGACACTAAAGACTAAAGTTACAAAGTCCATCTCACTGCAGCGGCTCTACAATAACTTTATGAATCGGTGACAATAGTTTTTGTGTGCAAAAAAACCCTAAATAACGACTTATATAGTGATGACGATTTCAAAACACGGCATCATGAAGCTTCGAAGCGTTATGAATCAGTGAGTCGATTCAGCGGTTCAGAGCGTTATGAATCAGTGAGTCGATTCAGCGGTTCAGAGCGTTAAGAATCAGTGAGTCGATTCAGCGGTTCAGAGCGTTATGAATCAGTGAGTCGATTCAGCGGTTCAGAGCGTTATGAATCAGTGAGTCGATTCAGCGGTTCAGAGCGTTATGAATCAGTGAGTCGATTCAGCGGTTCAGAGCGTTATGAATCAGTGAGTCGATTCAGCGGTTCAGAGCGTTAAGAATCAGTGAGTCGATTCAGCGGTTCAGAGCGTTAAGAATCAGTGAGTCGATTCAGCGGTTCAGAGCGTTAAGAATCAGTGAGTCGATTCAGCGGTTCAGAGCGTTAAGAATCAGTGAGCCGAATCATGATTCGGATCGTGTGTCAAACCGCCAAACTGCTGAAATTTGCGATTCAAACCGCTGAATCGACTCACTGATTCATAACGCTTCGAAGCTTCATGAGGCCGTGTTTTGAAATCGTCATCTCTATGTAAGTCGTTATTTAGGGTTTTTTTGCACACAAAAAATATTGTCGCCGATTCATAAAGTTATTGTAGAGCCGCTGTAGTGAGATGGACTTTGTAACTTTAGTCTTTAGTGTCTTTTAAGGGTCTTGAGAGTGTAAAGTTGAGCCAATGGAGGCCTTTCAGAGCATCAGATTTACACTAAAATATCTTCATTTGTGTCTGAAGATGAACGGAGGTCTGACGGGTGTCCAACCACATGAGGCTCAGTCATTAATGACACAATTTACATTTTTGGCTGAACTAACCCTTTAAGATGATTTTAGGCAAAAAGGCTGAAAAATGCATTGTAGTCTATGGGAATGTCATGTTTTGTTCTATTATAGCGCCACCAAGAGGCTCAATCCTACCATTTTATTATGTGTGTTCGGAGTGAGCCCATACATGTGTGTGTCAATGTTGGTGATAATATCTTATTTCGTTTTGGAGTTATAGACAGTTATATGAAAAAACACGTAAAAAATGACTGACACCTGACTTTGATTGGATTTTACTCCCCCTTACTATCAATATTTTGACATTTGAGCATTAGCGTTGAGCTATCGACCTGTGTTTCTGAACTTCTGACGCTGGTTTCGTCTCGATCGGACTAGCGGTTTTGAAGATATCAGCTAATGTTTTTTAAGCGCTAAATTACAACGCTACACAAACCATACGCCAAAACCTGGCGAGTCTGGTATCGTTGGACTCAGCAAGGATTCAGGAGACAAAAAAAGTTACTCCCGTGAAAATAAGTCAATCACACCCAAAGTTATAAGCGTTTGGAGAAGAAAAAAAAATTCTCCACTAGGTGGCGCTGTTTCGAAACTTCTCAGGCTCTTTCAGGGCATCGAGCTGATGACCCAAACAGAGTTTCATGACAATCCGTTCATGTGTTCATAAAATACAGCATTTTAGCACATGATTCAAAATGGCCACGTTTATGATTTTTTGGACAAACGGTTCAGAAGTTATAAGCAAAAATAGCCATATTTCATATCTCCGGACCAGTAGGTGGCGCTGTGCCGAAACGCTGCATGTTGCCTCAGGTCATGCTTGTGATGACATGTACTAAGTTTGTTTTGAATACGATAAAGTGTTGTGGAGATATTGCCTTAAGTGTGTTTTCGCAACCGCTGCGTAAAATTAGTTTGCGCGTTTATCAAAAACTATTCGACGGAACTTGAATTCCTTAACTTTTTGTCGGCACCGCCTGAAGATGATCAGGTGCGATTTTTGTGAAAATCAGAGCAATGGCCTAGAAGGAGTTCGAAAGAGTAGTTTTTCCATCAGTGTTCAGAGACTGCGTGAGCTCACCAGATAGATGACGAAGCTCAGATAGGCGATGGACAGGAGGGCGGAGCAGACGTAGAGGATGGTGCTGTTGAGGGCCGTCACGTACACCACCACAAAGTACATGTTGATGGCACACACCACCAGGATGAGCACGCCACCGCTGATCTTCCACACGCTGCAAACACACACAACCTCAGATCTGGAGATCTACACTGCAGCCAATGGGAGAACATCTGCTCATCTGATCAGGTTTGCATATTTCCTGCTGTGAAGCTGCTTTGATTTAATCTGTATTGTGTAAAGCACTATTTATAGTTCCCACATGATATCAGAGGCTTTCCTCCATCAGCCGTCACATTTCCACCAGAGCTAGAGCAGTGAGACAAATCCAGTATAAGCTTATACTGAGACTATACAGGAGAGCAGATGAACACACCCCACCCATTCTCCACAGAACCACCATCATCATCATCATCATCATCACCATCACCACCATCATCCTCATCCTCATCATCATCACCATCATCATCCTCATCCTCATCATGCTGCTGTTAACCATTCAGAGTTTGCGCTTAAAGGGATAGTTCACCCAAAAATGAACATTAGCCCATGATTTCCTCTCCCTCAAGTCATCAGAGGTGTGTTTGACATTCTTCTTTCAGACAAATAAAATCTGAGTTATATTACAAAAGTCCAGACTAATCCAAGCTTTAGAATAGCAGTAATAGTTGCTCTGTTTTTGAGGTCCATAAAAGTGCATCTGTCCGTCATATAACTGCTCCAGCGGCTCTGGGGTGTTAATAAAGGCCTTCTGAAGCGAATCAACGCGTTTGTGGAAGAAAAATATCCATATTTAAAACTTTATCAAGTAAACTTTCGGCCTCTGCCTTCCCTGTTCAATTTCTGGAGAAAGTGTGTAAAGTTCCCCTGCGGATGGGAAGACTAACGCTCAGCTCCGCTCGTCATGACGTCACACACACATCTGGAGTTTCACTTTCAACATTCAACACTTTTACACAGAAGGCGGAGGCCGAAATTTTACTTGATAAAGTTTTAAATATGGATATTTTTCTTCCACAAACGCGTGGATTCGCTTCAGAAGGCCTTTATTAACACCCCAGAGCCGCTGGAGCAGTTATATGACGCACAGATGCACTTTTATGGACTTCAAAAACAGAGCAACTATGAATCCAGTTCTGATGCTTGGATTAGCCTGGACTTTTGTAATATAACTCAGATTTTATTCGTCTGAGAGAAGAATGTCACACACACCTCGGATGAGCTGAGGGAGAGTAAATCATGGGCTAATGTTCATTTTTGGGTGAACTATCACTTTAAGTGCAGTACAGATACTCACAGTCCGTTGGCGAAATCGTTCATCAGTGAGGTCAGACTGGTGAAGGTCAAGATGGGGATCAGAGCAAACGGCAGCTGTTGGAAACAGAGCAGAAGATCAGAACATGTCAGGCGTGTTCTCTCTACAGCGTCACGCGTGTTCTCTCTACAGCGTCAGGCATGTTCTCTCTACAGCGTCAGGCGTGTCCCTCTACAGCGTCAGGCGTGTTCTCTCTACAGCGTCAGGCGTGTCCCTCTACAGCGTCAGGCGTGTTCTCTCTACAGCGTCAGGCGTGTTTTCTCTACAGCGTCAGGCGTGTTCTCTCTACAGCGTCAGGCGTGTTCTCTCTACAGCGTCAGGCGTGTTCTCTCTACAGCGTCAGGCGTGTTCTCTCTACAGCGTCAGGCGTGTTTTCTCTACAGCGTCACGCGTGTTCTCTCTACAGCGTCAGGCGTGTTCTCTCTACAGCGTCAGGCGTGTCCCTCTACAGCGTCAGGCGTATCCCTCTACAGCGTCAGGCGTGTCCCTCTACAGCGTCAGGCGTGTCCCTCTACAGCGTCAGGCGTGTTCTCTCTACAGCGTCAGGCGTGTCCCTCTACAGCGTCAGGCGTGTCCCTCTACAGCGTCAGGCGTGTCCCTCTACAGCGTCAGGCGTGTTCTCTCTACAGCGTCAGGCGTGTCCTCTCTACAGCGTCAGGCGTGTCCTCTCTACAGCGTCAGGCGTGTCCCTCTACAGCGTCAGGCGTGTCCCTCTACAGCGTCAGGCGTGTCTCTCTACAGCGTCAGGCGTGTCCCTCTACAGCGTCAGGCGTGTCCCCTCTACAGCGTCAGGCGTGTTCTCTCTACAGCGTCAGGCGTGTCCTCTCTACAGCGTCAGGCGTGTTCTCTCTACAGCGTCACGCGTGTTCTCTCTACAGTGTCAGGCGTGTCCCTCTACAGCGTCAGGCGTGTTCTCTCTACAGCGTCAGGCGTGTCCTCTCTACAGCGTCAGGCGTATCCCTCTACAGCGTCAGGCGTGTCCCTCTACAGCGTCAGGCGTGTCCCTCTACAGCGTCAGGCGTGTTCTCTCTACAGCGTCAGGCGTGTCCCTCTACAGCGTCAGGCGTGTCCCTCTACAGCGTCAGGCGTGTCCCTCTACAGCGTCAGGCGTGTCCCTCTACAGCGTCAGGCGTGTCCTCTCTACAGCGTCAGGCGTGTTCTCTCTACAGCGTCAGGCGTGTTCTCTCTACAGCGTCAGGCGTGTCCCTCTACAGTGTCAGGCGTGTCCCTCTACAGCGTCAGGCGTGTCCTCTCTACAGCGTCAGGCGTGTTCTCTCTACAGCGTCAGGCGTGTTCTCTCTACAGCGTCAGGCGTGTCCCTCTACAGTGTCAGGCGTGTTCTCTCTACAGCGTCAGGCGTGTCCCTCTACAGCGTCAGGCGTGTTCTCTCTACAGCGTCAGGCGTGTTCTCTCTACAGTGTCAGGCGTGTTCTCTCTACAGCGTCAGGCGTGTTCTCTCTACAGCGTCAGGCGTGTTTTCTCTACAGCGTCACGCGTGTTCTCTCTACAGCGTCAGGCGTGTTCTCTCTACAGCGTCAGGCGTGTCCCTCTACAGCGTCAGGCGTGTCCCTCTACAGCGTCAGGCGTATCCCTCTACAGCGTCAGGCGTGTCCCTCTACAGCGTCAGGCGTGTCCCTCTACAGCGTCAGGCGTGTTCTCTCTACAGCGTCAGGCGTGTCCCTCTACAGCGTCAGGCGTGTCCCTCTACAGCGTCAGGCGTGTCCCTCTACAGCGTCAGGCGTGTCCCTCTACAGCGTCAGGCGTGTCCTCTCTACAGCGTCAGGCGTGTTCTCTCTACAGCGTCAGGCGTGTCCTCTCTACAGCGTCAGGCGTGTTCTCTCTACAGCGTCACGCGTGTTCTCTCTACAGTGTCAGGCGTGTTCTCTCTACAGCGTCAGGCGTGTCCCTCTACAGCGTCAGGCGTGTCCCTCTACAGCGTCAGGCGTGTCCCTCTACAGCGTCAGGCGTGTCCTCTCTACAGCGTCAGGCGTGTTCTCTCTACAGCGTCAGGCGTGTTCTCTCTACAGCGTCAGGCGTGTCCCTCTACAGCGTCAGGCGTGTCCCTCTACAGCGTCAGGCGTGTCCCTCTACAGCGTCACGCGTGTTCTCTCTACAGCGTCAGGCGTGTTCTCTCTACAGCGTCAGGCGTGTTCTCTCTACAGTGTCAGGCGTGTCCCTCTACAGCGTCAGGCGTGTTCTCTCTACAGCGTCAGGCGTGTTCTCTCTACAGCGTCAGGCGTGTCCCTCTACAGCGTCAGGCGTGTTCTCTCTACAGCGTCAGGCGTGTCCCTCTACAGCGTCAGGCGTGTTCTCTCTACAGCGTCAGGCGTGTTCTCTCTACAGCGTCAGGCGTGTTCTCTCTACAGCGTCAGGTGTGTCCCTCTACAGTGTCAGGCGTGTTCTCTCTACAGCGTCAGGCGTGTTCTCTCTACAGCGTCAGGCGTGTCCCTCTACAGTGTCAGGCGTGTTCTCTCTACAGCGTCAGGCGTGTTCTCTCTACAGCGTCAGGCGTGTTCTCTCTACAGCGTCAGGAGTGTTCTCTCTACAGCGTCAGGAGTGTTCTCTCTACAGCGTCAGGCGTGTTCTCTCTACAGCGTCAGGAGTGTCCCTCTACAGCGTCAGGCGTGTTCTCTCTACAGCGTCAGGCGTGTTCTCTCTACAGCGTCACGCGTGTTCTCTCTACAGCGTCAGGCGTGTTCTCTCTACAGTGTCAGGCGTGTTCTCTCTACAGCGTCAGGCGTGTCCCTCTACAGCGTCAGGCGTGTTCTCTCTACAGTGTCAGGCGTGTTCTCTCTACAGCGTCAGGCGTGTCCCTCTACAGCGTCAGGCGTGTTCTCTCTACAGCGTCAGGCGTGTCCCTCTACAGCGTCAGGCGTGTCCCTCTACAGCGTCAGGCGTGTCCCTCTACAGCGTCAGGCGTGTCCCTCTACAGCGTCAGGCGTGTCCTCTCTACAGCGTCAGGCGTGTTCTCTCTACAGCGTCAGGCGTGTTCTCTCTACAGCGTCAGGCGTGTCCCTCTACAGCGTCAGGCGTGTCCCTCTACAGCGTCAGGCGTGTCCCTCTACAGCGTCACGCGTGTTCTCTCTACAGCGTCAGGCGTGTTCTCTCTACAGCGTCAGGCGTGTTCTCTCTACAGTGTCAGGCGTGTCCCTCTACAGCGTCAGGCGTGTTCTCTCTACAGCGTCAGGCGTGTTCTCTCTACAGCGTCAGGCGTGTCCCTCTACAGCGTCAGGCGTGTTCTCTCTACAGCGTCAGGCGTGTCCCTCTACAGCGTCAGGCGTGTTCTCTCTACAGCGTCAGGCGTGTTCTCTCTACAGCGTCAGGCGTGTTCTCTCTACAGCGTCAGGCGTGTTCTCTCTACAGCGTCAGGTGTGTCCCTCTACAGTGTCAGGCGTGTTCTCTCTACAGCGTCAGGCGTGTTCTCTCTACAGCGTCAGGCGTGTCCCTCTACAGTGTCAGGCGTGTTCTCTCTACAGCGTCAGGCGTGTTCTCTCTACAGCGTCAGGCGTGTTCTCTCTACAGTGTCAGGAGTGTTCTCTCTACAGCGTCAGGAGTGTTCTCTCTACAGCGTCAGGCGTGTTCTCTCTACAGCGTCAGGAGTGTCCCTCTACAGCGTCAGGCGTGTTCTCTCTACAGCGTCAGGCGTGTTCTCTCTACAGCGTCACGCGTGTTCTCTCTACAGCGTCAGGCGTGTTCTCTCTACAGTGTCAGGCGTGTTCTCTCTACAGCGTCAGGCGTGTCCCTCTACAGCGTCAGGCGTGTTCCTCTACAGCATCAGGCGTGTTCTCTCTACAGTGTCAGGCGTGTTCTCTCTACAGTGTCAGGCGTGTTCTCTCTACAGCGTCAGGCGTGTTCTCTCTACAGCGTCAGGCGTGTTCTCTCTACAGCGTCAGGCGTGTTCTCTCTACAGCGTCAGGCGTGTTCTCTCTACAGCGTCAGGCGTGTTCTCTCTACAGCGTCAGGCGTGTTCTCTCTACAGCGTCAGGCGTGTTCTCTCTACAGCGTCAGGCGTGTTCTCTCTACAGTGTCAGGCGTGTTCTCTCTACAGCGTCAGGCGTGTTCTCTCTACAGTGTCAGGCGTGTTCTCTCTACAGCGTCAGGCGTGTTCTCTCTACAGCGTCAGGCGTGTTCTCTCTACAGTGTCAGGCGTGTTCTCTCTACAGCGTCAGGCGTGTTCTCTCTACAGTGTCAGGCGTGTCCCTCTACAGCGTCAGGCGTGTTCTCTCTACAGCGTCAGGCGTGTTCTCTCTACAGCGTCAGGCGTGTCCCTCTACAGCGTCAGGCGTGTTCTCTCTACAGTGTCAGGCGTGTTCTCTCTACAGCGTCAGGTGTGTTCTCTCTACAGTGTCAGGCGTGTCCCTCTACAGCGTCAGGCGTGTTCTCTCTACAGCGTCAGGTGTGTTCTCTCTACAGTGTCAGGCGTGTCCCTCTACAGCGTCAGGCGTGTTCTCTCTACAGCGTCAGGCGTGTTCTCTCTACAGCGTCAGGCGTGTCCCTCTACAGCGTCAGGCGTGTTCTCTCTACAGCGTCAGGTGTGTTCTCTCTACAGCGTCAGGCGTGTTCTCTCTACAGTGTCAGGCGTGTCCCTCTACAGCGTCAGGCGTGTTCTCTCTACAGCGTCAGGTGTGTTCTCTCTACAGTGTCAGGCGTGTCCCTCTACAGCGTCAGGTGTGTTCTCTCTACAGCGTCAGGTGTGTTCTCTCTACAGCGTCAGGTGTGTTCTCTCTACAGTGTCAGGCGTGTCCCTCTACAGCGTCAGGTGTGTTCTCTCTACAGTGTCAGGCGTGTCCCTCTACAGCGTCAGGCGTGTCCCTCTACAGCGTCAGGTGTGTTCTCTCTACAGCGTCAGGCGTGTTCTCTCTACAGTGTCAGGCGTGTCCCTCTACAGCGTCAGGCGTGTTCTCTCTACAGCGTCAGGCGTGTTCTCTCTACAGCGTCAGGTGTGTTCTCTCTACAGCGTCAGGCGTGTTCTCTCTACAGTGTCAGGCGTGTCCCTCTACAGCGTCAGGCGTGTTCTCTCTACAGCGTCAGGTGTGTTCTCTCTACTGCGTCAGGTGTGTTCTCTCTACAGCGTCAGGCGTGTTCTCTCTACAGTGTCAGGCGTGTCCCTCTACAGCGTCACGCGTGTTCTCTCTACAGCGTCAGGTGTGTTCTCTCTACTGCGTCAGGCGTGTTCTCTCTACAGTGTCAGGCGTGTCCCTCTACAGCGTCAGGTGTGTTCTCTCTACAGCGTCAGGCGTGTTCTCTCTACAGCGTCAGGCGTGTCCCTCTACAGCGTCAGGCGTGTTCTCTCTACAGCGTCAGGCGTGTTCTCTCTACAGCGTCAGGCGTGTTCTCTCTACAGCGTCAGGCGTGTTCTCTCTACAGCGTCAGGCGTGTTCTCTCTACAGCGTCAGGCGTGTTCCTCTACAGCGTCAGGCGTGTCCCTCTACAGCGTCAGGAGTGTCCCTCTACAGCGTCAGGAGTGTCCCTCTACAGCGTCAGGAGTGTCCCTCTACAGCGTCAGGAGTGTCCCTCTACAGCGTCAGGCGTGTTCTCTCTACAGTGTCAGGCGTGTTCTCTCTACAGTGTCAGGCGTGTCCCTCTACAGCGTCAGGCGTGTCCCTCTACAGTGTCAGGCGTGTCCCTCTACAGCGTCAGGAGTGTCCCTCTACAGCGTCAGGCGTGTTCTCTCTACAGTGTCAGGCGTGTTCTCTCTACAGCGTCAGGCGTGTCCCTCTACAGCGTCAGGAGTGTCCCTCTACAGCGTCAGGCGTGTTCTCTCTACAGTGTCAGGCGTGTTCTCTCTACAGTGTCAGGCGTGTCCCTCTACAGCGTCAGGCGTGTTCTCTCTACAGCGTCAGGCGTGTTCTCTCTACAGCGTCAGGCGTGTCCCTCTACAGCGTCAGGCGTGTTCTCTCTACAGTGTCAGGCGTGTTCTCTCTACAGCGTCAGGAGTGTCCCTCTACAGCGTCATGAGTGTCTCTCTACAGCGTCAGGAGTGTCCCTCTACAGCGTCAGGCGTGTCCCTCTACAGCGTCAGGCGTGTTCTCTCTACAGCGTCAGGCGTGTTCTCTCTACAGCGTCAGGAGTGTTCTCTCTACAGCGTCAGGCGTGTTCTCTCTACAGCATCAGGCGTGTTCTCTCTACAGCGTCAGGCGTGTTCTCTCTACAGCGTCAGGCGTGTTCTCTCTACAGCGTCAGGCGTGTTCCTCTACAGCGTCAGGCGTGTCCCTCTACAGCGTCAGGAGTGTCCCTCTACAGCGTCAGGAGTGTCCCTCTACAGCGTCAGGAGTGTCCCTCTACAGCGTCAGGAGTGTCCCTCTACAGCGTCAGGCGTGTTCTCTCTACAGTGTCAGGCGTGTTCTCTCTACAGTGTCAGGCGTGTCCCTCTACAGCGTCAGGAGTGTCCCTCTACAGCGTCAGGCGTGTTCTCTCTACAGTGTCAGGCGTGTTCTCTCTACAGTGTCAGGCGTGTCCCTCTACAGCGTCAGGCGTGTTCTCTCTACAGCGTCAGGCGTGTTCTCTCTACAGCGTCAGGCGTGTCCCTCTACAGCGTCAGGCGTGTTCTCTCTACAGTGTCAGGCGTGTTCTCTCTACAGCGTCAGGAGTGTCCCTCTACAGCGTCAGGAGTGTCTCTCTACAGCGTCAGGAGTGTCCCTCTACAGCGTCAGGCGTGTCCCTCTACAGCGTCAGGCGTGTTCTCTCTACAGCGTCAGGCGTGTTCTCTCTACAGCGTCAGGAGTGTCCCTCTACAGCGTCAGGCGTGTTCTCTCTACAGTGTCAGGCGTGTTCTCTCTACAGCGTCAGGCGTGTTCTCTCTACAGCGTCAGGAGTGTCCCTCTACAGCGTCAGGCGTGTTCTCTCTACAGTGTCAGGCGTGTTCTCTCTACAGCGTCAGGCGTGTCCCTCTACAGCGTCAGGCGTGTTCTCTCTACAGCGTCAGGCGTGTTCTCTCTACAGCGTCAGGAGTGTCCCTCTACAGCGTCAGGCGTGTTCTCTCTACAGTGTCAGGCGTGTTCTCTCTACAGCGTCAGGCGTGTCCCTCTACAGCGTCAGGCGTGTTCTCTCTACAGTGTCAGGCGTGTTCTCTCTACAGCGTCAGGCGTGTCCCTCTACAGCGTCAGGCGTGTTCTCTCTACAGTGTCAGGCGTGTTCTCTCTACAGCGTCAGGCGTGTTCTCTCTACAGCGTCAGGCGTGTTCTCTCTACAGCGTCAGGCGTGTCCCTCTACAGCGTCAGGCGTGTTCTCTCTACAGTGTCAGGCGTGTTCTCTCTACAGCGTCAGGCGTGTTCTCTCTACAGCGTCAGGCGTGTTCTCTCTACAGCGTCAGGCGTGTTCTCTCTACAGCGTCAGGCGTGTTCTCTCTACAGCGTCAGGCGTGTCCCTCTACAGTGTCAGGCGTGTTCTCTCTACAGCGTCACGCGTGTTCTCTCTACAGTGTCAGGCGTGTCCCTCTACAGCGTCAGGCGTGTTCTCTCTACAGCGTCAGGTGTGTCCCTCTACAGCGTCAGGTAGGGCTGCTCGATTATGGAAAAAATCATAATCACGATTATTTTGGTCAATATTGAAATCACGATTATGTAACACGATTATTTCACATGACTTTGGGAATGTGTTGTATTTATTAAAAATACACCTTTCAACAATTCAATTGAAATTGTAACATTTGTTGTACTTTTTGAACTATTAAAATAAATAATATAACATATATTCAAATCAAAGTATAAAAGTATTCACGTAAAAATGATAATCACAAATAAATAAGATAAACAATATGGTTCGGCTAGATATGCTTTTCAGGTACGTCTAACATTAGTTTTCAGGTACAGAAATGTCTCAAATGTAAAATAACATTGCATATTTGAGTGCATAAATTAAAGATTAATCCTATTAAACTTACAAAAGCTATTCAATCCGGATCGGATATGCGTCGTCTTTCTCGACTGTATAAAGTTCACTTAAGGCATATACAGACTATGTCTGCTAAGATACTCATCAAGATGGACATGTTGACATACGTTTTGTGTGAGTTTGTCCGTTCAAGAGCAAGACTTGAAAGAGAACTCAATATTTGCGCGCTGAGAGACGTGTGCGCGCTCTCGGATGATACTAAACCCGGGTGATGACGGGGAAAACGACTGGTCATATTCAAACATACGGCAGCACTCGCATGCATTGAACAAAGTTTACAAAGAGAGAATTATTTGAAAAATATGAGGGGAAAAAGGACGTTTACACGGCACCCCTGCTCTCGTCAGTTTTTGTTTCTATATTAGATTGTCATAGGTCACTCTGTTTAATTTTCAAGTGGTTAAACAAATTCGTGGTGTTCTCTTGCGTTGCAGACACTACATGTAGCAAATCTTGCACGTAACATGTTTTTGCTCGTCGTCTGATTCCTCGAAGCCAAACTGTTCCCAGACAACGGAGTTGGTTTTGCCTTTTTTGCTCACCAAACGCTGCTGTAACTGCCCTCCTTCTGCCATCTTTACTCGCGCAGAGTTTTTAAATTCCAGCGGATGATATGCACACGAGACTTACGATCTGAGAAAGTTTGTGGCTTCGGGAGGGGCGGATGAGAGCATGCGCGTTTCATTCAGAACGCAAGGCAAAATAATCGTTTTTTCTCGATTGTACTATTTTGGTGATCGTTGGGAGGCAAAATCGAAATCGAAATCGAAATTCGATTAATTGCACAGCCCTAGCGTCAGGCGTGTTCTCTCTACAGCGTCAGGCGTGTTCTCTCTACAGCGTCAGGCGTGTCCCTCTACAGTGTCAGGCGTGTCCCTCTACAGTGTCAGGCGTGTCCCTCTACAGCGTCAGGCGTGTTCTCTCTACAGCGTCAGGCGTGTTCTCTCTACAGCCGTCAGGAGTGTTCTCTCTACAGCGTCAGGCGTGTCCCTCTACAGCGTCAGGCGTGTTCTCTCTACAGCGTCAGGCGTGTTCTCTCTACAGCGTCAGGCGTGTTCTCTCTACAGCCGTCAGGCGTGTTCTCTCTACAGCGTCAGGCGTGTCCCTCTACAGCGTCAGGCGTGTTCTCTCTACAGCGTCAGGCGTGTCCCTCTACAGCGTCAGGCGTGTCCCTCTACAGCGTCAGGCGTGTTCTCTCTACAGCGTCAGGCGTGTTCTCTCTACAGCGTCACGCGTGTTCTCTCTACAGCGTCAGGCGTGTTCTCTCTACAGCGTCAGGCGTGTCCCTCTACAGCGTCAGGTGTGTTCTCTCTACAGCGTCAGGTGTGTTCTCTCTACAGCGTCAGGCGTGTTCTCTCTACAGCGTCAGGCGTGTTCTCTCTACAGCGTCAGGCGTGTCCCTCTACAGCGTCAGGCGTGTTCTCTCTACAGCGTCAGGCGTGTTCTGTCTACAGCGTCAGGCGTGTTCTCTCTACAGCGTCAGGCGTGTTCTCTCTACAGCGTCAGGCGTGTTCTCTTTACAGCGTCAGGAGTGTCCCTCTACAGCGTCAGGCGTGTTCTCTCTACAGTGTCAGGCGTGTTCTCTCTACAGCGTCAGGAGTGTCCCTCTACAGCGTCAGGCGTGTTCTCTCTACAGTGTCAGGCGTGTTCTCTCTACAGCGTCAGGAGTGTCCCTCTACAGCGTCAGGCGTGTTCTCTCTACAGCGTCACGCGTGTTCTCTCTACAGCGTCAGGAGTGTCCCTCTACAGCGTCACGCGTGTTCTCTCTACAGCGTCAGGAGTGTCCCTCTACAGCGTCAGGCGTGTTCTCTCTACAGCGTCAGGCGTGTTCTCTCTACAGCGTCACGCGTGTTCTCTCTACAGCGTCAGGAGTGTCCCTCTACAGCGTCAGGCGTGTTCTCTCTACAGCGTCAGGCGTGTTCTCTCTACAGCGTCAGGCGTGTTCTCTCTACAGCGTCAGGCGTGTTCTCTCTACAGCGTCAGGCGTGTCCCTCTACAGCGTCAGGCGTGTCCCTCTACAGTGTCAGGCGTGTCCCTCTACAGCGTCAGGCGTGTTCTCTCTACAGCGTCAGGCGTGTTCTCTCTACAGCCGTCAGGAGTGTTCTCTCTACAGCGTCAGGCGTGTCCCTCTACAGCGTCAGGCGTGTTCTCTCTACAGCGTCAGGCGTGTTCTCTCTACAGCGTCAGGCGTGTTCTCTCTACAGCCGTCAGGCGTGTTCTCTCTACAGCGTCAGGCGTGTCCCTCTACAGCGTCAGGCGTGTTCTCTCTACAGCGTCAGGCGTGTCCCTCTACAGCGTCAGGCGTGTCCCTCTACAGCGTCAGGCGTGTTCTCTCTACAGCGTCAGGCGTGTTCTCTCTACAGCGTCACGCGTGTTCTCTCTACAGCGTCAGGCGTGTTCTCTCTACAGCGTCAGGCGTGTCCCTCTACAGCGTCAGGTGTGTTCTCTCTACAGCGTCAGGTGTGTTCTCTCTACAGCGTCAGGCGTGTTCTCTCTACAGCGTCAGGCGTGTTCTCTCTACAGCGTCAGGCGTGTCCCTCTACAGCGTCAGGCGTGTTCTCTCTACAGCGTCAGGCGTGTTCTGTCTACAGCGTCAGGCGTGTTCTCTCTACAGCGTCAGGCGTGTTCTCTCTACAGCGTCAGGCGTGTTCTCTTTACAGCGTCAGGAGTGTCCCTCTACAGCGTCAGGCGTGTTCTCTCTACAGTGTCAGGCGTGTTCTCTCTACAGCGTCAGGAGTGTCCCTCTACAGCGTCAGGCGTGTTCTCTCTACAGTGTCAGGCGTGTTCTCTCTACAGCGTCAGGAGTGTCCCTCTACAGCGTCAGGCGTGTTCTCTCTACAGCGTCACGCGTGTTCTCTCTACAGCGTCAGGAGTGTCCCTCTACAGCGTCACGCGTGTTCTCTCTACAGCGTCAGGAGTGTCCCTCTACAGCGTCAGGCGTGTTCTCTCTACAGCGTCAGGCGTGTTCTCTCTACAGCGTCACGCGTGTTCTCTCTACAGCGTCAGGAGTGTCCCTCTACAGCGTCAGGCGTGTTCTCTCTACAGCGTCAGGCGTGTTCTCTCTACAGCGTCAGGCGTGTTCCTTCTACAGCGTCAGGCGTGTTCTCTCTACAGCGTCAGGCGTGTTCTCTCTACAGTGTCAGGCGTGTTCTCTCTACAGCGTCAGGCGTGTTCTCTCTACAGTGTCAGGCGTGTTCTCTCTACAGCGTCACGCGTGTTCTCTCTACAGCGTCACGCGTGTTCTCTCTACAGCGTCAGGAGTGTCCCTCTACAGCGTCAGGCGTGTTCTCTCTACAGCGTCACGCGTGTTCTCTTTACAGCGTCACGCGTGTTCTCTCTACAGCGTCAGGCGTGTTCTCTCTACAGCGTCAGGCGTGTTCCTCTACAGCGTCAGGCGTGTTCTCTCTACAGCGTCACGCGTGTTCTCTCTACAGCGTCAGGAGTGTCCCTCTACAGCGTCAGGCGTGTTCCTCTACAGCGTCAGGCGTGTCCCTCTACAGCGTCAGGCGTGTTCTCTCTACAGCGTCACGCGTGTTCTCTCTACAGCGTCACGCGTGTTCTCTCTACAGCGTCAGGAGTGTCCCTCTACAGCGTCACGCGTGTTCTCTCTACAGCGCCACGCGTGTTCTCTCTACAGCGTCACGCGTGTTCTCTCTACAGCGTCAGGAGTGTCCCTCTACAGCGTCACGCGTGTTCTCTCTACAGCGTCAGGCGTGTTCCTCTACAGTGTCAGGCGTGTCTCTATACAGCGTCACGCGTGTTCTCTCTACAGCGTCAGGCGTGTTCCTCTACAGCGTCAGGCGTGTTCCTCTACAGCGTCAGGCGTGTTCTCTCTACAGCGTCAGGCGTGTTCTCTCTACAGCGTCAGGAGTGTCCCTCTACAGCGTCACGCGTGTTCTCTCTACAGCGTCACGCGTGTTCTCTCTACAGCGTCAGGCGTGTTCTCTCTACAGCGTCAGGAGTGTCCCTCTACAGCGTCACGCGTGTTCTCTCTACAGCGTCAGGCGTGTCCCTCTAAAGCGTCAGGCGTGTTCTCTCTACAGCGTCAGGCGTGTTCTCTCTACAGCGTCAGGCGTGTTCTCTCTACAGCGTCAGGCGTGTTCTCTCTACAGCGTCAGGCGTGTTCTCTCTACAGCGTCAGGCGTGTTCTCTCTACAGCGTCACGCGTGTTCTCTCTACAGCGTCAGGCGTGTTTTCTCTACAGCGTCAGGCGTGTTCTCTCTACAGCGTCACGCGTGTTCTCTCTACAGCGTCAGGCGTGTTCTCTCTACAGCGTCAGGAGTGTCCCTCTACAGCGTCACGCGTGTTCTCTCTACAGCGTCAGGCGTGTTCCTCTACAGTGTCAGGCGTGTCTCTATACAGCGTCACGCGTGTTCTCTCTACAGCGTCAGGCGTGTTCCTCTACAGCGTCAGGCGTGTTCTCTCTACAGCGTCACGCGTGTCCCTCTACAGCGTCACGCGTGTTCTCTCTACAGCGTCACGCGTGTTCTCTCTACAGCGTCAGGCGTGTTCTCTCTACAGCGTCAGGAGTGTCCCTCTACAGCGTCACGCGTGTTCTCTCTACAGCGTCAGGCGTGTCCCTCTAAAGCGTCACGCGTGTTCTCTCTACAGCGTCAGGCGTGTTCTCTCTACAGCGTCAGGCGTGTTCTCTCTACAGCGTCAGGCGTGTTCTCTCTACAGCGTCAGGCGTGTTCTCTCTACAGCGTCAGGCGTGTTCTCTCTACAGCGTCAGGCGTGTTCCTCTACAGCGTCAGGCGTGTCCCTCTACAGCGTCAGGCGTGTTCTCTCTACAGCGTCACGCGTGTTCTCTCTACAGCGTCAGGCGTGTTCTCTCTACAGCGTCACGCGTGTTCTCTCTACAGCGTCAGGCGTGTTCTCTCTACTGCGTCAGGCGTGTTCTCTCTACAGCGTCAGGCGTGTTCCTCTACAGCGTCAGGCGTGTCCCTCTACAGCGTCAGGCGTGTTCTCTCTACAGCGTCAGGAGTGTTCTCTCTACAGCGTCAGGAGTGTCCCTCTACAGCGTCACGCGTGTTCTCTCTACAGCGTCAGGCGTGTTCTCTCTACAGCGTCAGGCGTGTTCTCTCTACAGCGTCACGCGTGTTCTCTCTACAGCGTCACGCGTGTTCTCTCTACAGCGTCACGCGTGTTCTCTCTACAGCGTCACGCGTGTTCTCTCTACAGCGTCACGCGTGTTCTCTCTACAGCGTCACGCGTGTTCTCTCTACAGCGTCACGCGTGTTCTCTCTACAGCGTCAGGCGTGTTCTCTCTACAGCGTCACGCGTGTTCTCTCTACAGCGTCACGCGTGTTCTCTCTACAGCGTCAGGCGTGTTCTCTCTACAGCGTCAGGCGTGTCCCTCTACAGCGTCAGGCGTGTTCTCTCTACAGCGTCAGGCGTGTTCTCTCTACAGCGTCACGCGTGTTCTCTCTACAGCGTCAGGCGTGTTCTCTCTACAGCGTCAGGTGTGTTCTCTCTACAGCGTCAGGCGTGTTCTCTCTACAGCGTCAGGCGTGTTCTCTCTACAGCGTCAGGCGTGTTCTCTCTACAGCGTCAGGCGTGTTCTCTCTACAGCGTCAGGCGTGTTCTCTCTACAGCGTCACGCGTGTTCTCTCTACAGCGTCACGCGTGTTCTCTCTACAGCGTCAGGTGTGTTCTCTCTACAGCGTCAGGTGTGTTCTCTCTACAGCGTCAGGCGTGTTCTCTCTACAGCGTCAGGCGTGTTCTCTCTACAGCGTCAGGCGTGTTCTCTCTACAGCGTCACGCGTGTTCTCTCTACAGCGTCACGCGTGTTCTCTCTACAGCGTCACGCGTGTTCTCTCTACAGCGTCACGCGTGTTCTCTCTACAGCGTCACGCGTGTTCTCTCTACAGTGTCAGGCGTGTTCTCTCTACAGCGTCAGGCGTGTCCCTCTACAGTGTCAGGCGTGTTCTCTCTACAGCGTCACGCATGTCCCTCTACAGCGTCACGCGTGTCATGTGTACCTGCATGCTCTGCAACACGTTGAGGAAGTCGTTCATGCCGGTGAGATGCCGCACATCCTGAAAGACGGCCACCAGAAGAGTGGGGAAGATGGCGATGGAGCGGGTCAGCAACACGCGAGCGAAGCGAGACCAGCGCAGGTTCAGGAAACCCTGCGAGAAAAACCAGCTCATTCCCAAACACAATGAACAAACACAGAGGAATGAAACACGCAGATCTGTAGATGAACATACCTCCATCACAAACTGACCAGAGTAGGTTCCCGTCATCGTTGAACTCTGTCCAGCCGCAAGGATCCCAATCGCCCAAATATACAGCGCAGCAGGGCCAAAAAAACAGCCCAAAACCACACCCTTCAGTCACAGCAAGACAAAAAACAGTCATTCATACGGACACAAAGCTCATGTCAATACTGCACTGAATATAACATAGCTGTGATTTTTTAAATTAAGGCGGTTAAAGTAAAACACTCCAGGCAAAACTATAGTTTTTGTGTTCACTGGTAAATGTTGGGCTGTTTCTATATCGGTTTCATTCCAGTGGAAAGAAAACATTCAAAATACACTTTTAAATGTAACTGCAATTTATTCGCATCTCTACACTTCATTCTTTAAAAGGCGGTGAGTTTGAGTGTTCAGCAGCTTCACACACACCAAACTTCACAGTTTTATATTCTGAAGGGTTGTTCATATATCATTCACACGATTTATACAACATTTTACTCCTAAAAACATGTGAAAATGTATTTGTTTTCAGACAGTATTTTCATATTATCATCCAAAATCTCTTCTGTAAAAACGTTTAACTCTAATATGTCAACAAGAATTATGAAGTGTTCAGATTTCTGTTCTGGACATGTGTGCAAATTACTGCATATTTAATTAGATGTCTATTCGTAGAGTTTGTCATACCAAAATGTTTGTAATTGTTAATGTAAATCAATCAACTGGGGAAGTATAGTGATATCCATTAGTTTGATTGTTTTCTGTTCAGCAGTCTTGCCTAAAGCCAAAAGCTGAGTCATTGAGCTTGAGCTTTTGACCCGCAGGGGGCGCTGTCACCAAACTCCTCAGCTCATATCCAGTTATGAATATGCCGGGTCTGCTCATGAGAATGGCCATTTTTAACACAATGAAACATGACAAACTGTGCCACATCAGCTTTGGCCACATGCAAAAACAAGAGAACCAACCAAATATTAATAACTGATAATGTTTTAGTCAGTGTGTGCTTCTTCCTGTCAGCTTTTAGTTTTTCTGCGCATTTGCTTGAATAGTAAAATAAAACCTGTAGCTGTAGTTTACCTTTTTTGCCAAATAATTCGATCAGATAATTACTTTAACCAACTTTAGTGTTTTCCATCATATTTGAAAATATGAAATATTTTCCTGATATTTGGATGTTTTAATCACACATTAAACAAATCTCCCCTGCGGGCGTCTCTTTTGGACACTGCTGTATTCATTGTGAAATGATTCCAGTGATTGTTTCCGTCATACCCCTTTGTAGATGTCGACTTCCAGCGTGTCGTTGTTGGCTGGGAAGAGATTACTCTGAGGACTTCCTGTGGCATTACACTGCTGGCCCTGGAGGGGAACATGTCAGAAAGAGTTTAGAGAAACCACACTCAAATATAACAATTAGGGCTGTCACGATTCCTCGATTAATTTAGAGAATTTAAAAAAATCTCGATTGCAATTTGCCGGTGGCGAGTAACAGGCAAAATACCAGAAGTGGCCATTCCACAGACGAGAATCCATGAACCGCATTATTAGACCATTTTCTACGGCTGCACAATGTATTAAAACCAGTTAAAGGGTTAGTTCACCCAAAACTGTAAATTGTGTCATTAATGACTGAGCCTCATGTGGTTGGACACCCGTCAGACCTCCGTTCATCTTCAGACACAAATGAAGATATTTTAGTGTAAATCTGATGCTCTGAAAGGCCTCCATTGGCTCAACTTTACACTCTCAAGACCCTTAAAAGACACTAAAGACTAAAGTTACAAAGTCCATCTCACTACAGCGGCTCTACAATAACTTTATGAAGACGAGAATAGTTTCTGTGCGCAAAAAAAACCTAAATAACGACTTATATAGAGATGACGATTTCAAAACACGGCATCATGAAGCTTCGAAGCGTTATGAAGCGTTATGTTATTCGAAAGCACACACACACGGCTTGCCTTGAAGTTGTAAACAGCGTGTATTCCGTGGATTATTGTGCATTTAATAGCTCTTTTTATCACCAAAAACTTCCTGGATTTTAGCAACAGTTGGCACTGCCGTTTACAACAATCACTGATTCTGATGTTAAGTTTAGGTTTAGGGTGAAATGACGGCGCAGCTGCTGTGACGGGAAGGAAGTTGCACTCGACGGAACACGGCTAGTTTAAAATAGTTTTACCTCATATCTTCTTTTTATAATCCTTGGAAGTAATCCTCGTAATTTTTTTTTATATTAATATCACAGCCGTAAAGTGTAACCAGACTAAACTTTTGTTTAGTTCTCTTGGCCATCGTCACTCATTGAACCGATTACTTGATTAATCGACAAAATAAACGATTACTCGATTGATCATCAGAATAGTCACCCCTATTACTCGCTTAATCTGCAAAACAATAAACCAATTACTTGCTTAAGTGTCAAAATAATCACCTGGTTACTCGATTAATCAGCTGAATAAATATCCCGGCAGCTCAACTAATCGTCAAAATAAATCGCCCGATTACTCGATTACCAAAATAATCGTTAGTGACAGCCCTAATACCAATATAAACATCTCTAACAGGAAGCAGATATAAAGTGCTCACCACTTCCATGTTTGTCCTGCCGTAAAACGCCTCGGCAAACACGGCCACCACAAACACATTGATGAGGAAGGAGACGAAGAGCGCGATGGAGGACTCGATGAAGTAGTACTTGTTGGCCTCCTTCACCTCTTTCTTGTTGCCTCGATCGATGTCTCGAGACTGAAGCAAAGAAAAAAACACAAAAAAACATATCAGACGGAATCAGCGCAGGTTTAAAACCAATTACAGGAATAACACACATTTATTCACTTATTTTATATGAAGTATAAAACGTATTTACGGTAAGTTTAGAATGACTGGAGAAGATTTAAAAATGCTCCAGTACTCCAAATGAACTTCGTTGAACATCAGTTAATTTTTCCATTTGTATTCAGAAATACAGAATGCGGTTTGAGAAGGAGTTCAGCATGTCAGGCCGCTGGACATCTGCTAATCCTGTGTGTGTGCTAACGACTGAGAAAACGTTTTCTGAAACTGCCTTCAAACCAATACAAGTGACAGGCAATGAGTTTAAAAAAATATAGCCCAGAGCCCTGAGTGAGCTGACGAAACACCAGCGGGACTTCACTCTCATGTTAGAGAGTAATTTGTACAGTAATCTAATTACACTATTGAAGATTAGTAACAAGTAATTTTTAGTGTAACTTACCCAACACTGGCCTTGACAGAAGCTTTAACAATTATGATGGTATGAAAAGGGTCCGGTCACAGGTTTATAGAGCATGTGTACTCGTTTAGTCGGCAAGTCAGTAAACAGTGTACTCGATTAATCGCCAGAACCATGAAACAATTGCTTAGTTAAACGGCAAAACAATAACCCGATTAACTGATAAAGCAATACACCGATTACTCGCTTAAGCGACAAGATAATAAACTGATTACGCGATTGAGCATCAGAATAGACACCCTATAACTCAATTAATCGACAAAAAGAGAGAAAAAAATCTGTGTACTCGATTAATCGCCAGAACCATGAAACAATTGCTTGGTTAAATGGCAAACCAATAACCCGATTAACTGGTAAAGCAATACACCGATTACTCGCTTAAGCGACAAGACAATAAACCGATTACTCGATTGAGCATCAGAATAGACACCCTATAACTCGATTAATCTGCAAAATGATAAAACAGTTTACTCGATTAATCGGCAGAACTATGAAACAATTGCTCGGTTAAACGGCAAAACAATAACCCGATTAACTGGTAAAGCAATAAACCGATTACTCGCTTAAGCGACAAGACAATAAACCGATTACTCGATTGAGCATCAGAATAGACACCCTATAACTCGATTAATCTGCAAAATGATAAAACAGTTTACTCGATTAATCGGCAGAACTATGAAACAATTGCTCGGTTAAACGGCAAAACAATAACCCGATTAACTGGTAAAGCAATAAACCGATTACTCGCTTAAGCGACAAGACAATAAACCGATAACTCGATTGAGCATCACAATAGACACCCTATAACTCGATTAATCAGCAAAAACTATAAAACAGTTTACTTGTTTAATCGACAGAGCAATATACCGATTACTCGATTAATTGGCACAGCAATGAACTGATTACTCAATTGATCGACAAAATAAACAATTACTCGATTGTTCATCAGAATAGTCACCCCCTATTAGGCATGTGCCGGTATCAAATTTTCATGTTGCGATTAATTGCTGAAGCTTTTATCACGGTATACGGTATTATCACGCTATTGAAATAAGTTGCAAAAAAAGTGTTGTCATACTATAACAGGTTAAATCACTTTCTTATAACAAAAGAACCAAACATTTAAATACAATAAAGCAATACACAAAAATGTATAAAGTAAACAAATATTTAGAACAGATTAAAGTGCAAAAGAATTATAAAGAACAATAGGTATGCTGAAATGTACATTTAACTAAGATTAATACATGCTTTAGAAGTATTTTTCTTTGTCAGTTTGTTAATGAATGAACTAATGTTAAATACTGGAGCCTTGTAAAGTGTGTGATTGAACAACAGTCAGAACATATTCAAACAATATCTAGGGCATGTAATTTAGTCCAGATTAAAATATAAAATGCAAGTTTGAAAATGAATAGCTTTAAGTCTTTAAGTATTATGTATTAGGTTATGTGATTACTGGGGAAACGGCTGCATTTCTGCTGTTCCGTCAGCGCCCTCTGCTGTCGAAGAGTGAATGTGCACTTCAGCGTCTCCTCATTCCGCCATGTGCTCGGCTCATGCACGGTCTATTTACATCAGTGCGTTCCTCTTTGACGTATTGTTCATTTTAAACGGTTGATGGGTAAAGTATTCTTAAAATTCATTCTAAAAATCAGAATAATTCATAAATAATTATTCACGGTATTTTGAAGTGCCCACGATAACAATATTGTGCATGTTCATTATTGCGGTATATCGTATTACCGTTTACCGGCACATGTCTACCCCCTATTACTCAATTAATTGGCAAAACTGAGTGAGCTGACCTTCACGAGAGCCGAATGCAGATAGATGTTGTGAGGCATAATGACGGCCCCCACGATCCCCACGGCCTGCTCCAGCTGCACGGGTCCACATCCACTGCAGTACGGCACAAACATGCCCTTCAGCACCTCCGCCTGGTCTGGAGCCACACGCACATACTGCAAACACACACCACGGTCACACACTGCCGCCCACTCTCAAAGAGCCACTCTACAGAGAACCTGCTTTACCTCGAAGCCAAAGCTGAGCGCCATGATGGTGATGAGGAACCCAAAGAACGCCTCCAGCTTCCTCAGACCTGAGCAGAACAAACACTCATCAGATCCAGACTCGAGTCTCACACGCCATTCCCTTCAGCGCTGACCTACCGTACTTGTCCAGGAACAGGAACACAAAGGTGTCAATGATGGTGATCAGCACTCCGGCCCACAGAGGAATCCTGCAGAACACATCAGAACAACTTCAGTCAAGAGCTGATCTCCTCAGCAGCTGAAGGGCATGAGAGCGCTGGCATACCTGCCGACCGAAAGCAGGTTGAAGGCGATGGCACAGCCAATGACCTCCTGCATGTCCGAGCCAATGATGGCCAGCTCCACCATCAGCCACAGGATGATCCGCGGCACCTGCACAGCACAGGAAACACAACTATGAACGAACGCTAAACACTCAATGAAGGTCCCCATGAAATATTACAGTGTTTATGGGAGCACATCATTATTGTGTTAATAATCTTGAGTCAGAATATCTTCATCTCTTCTCTGATGACGAGGGCGGGGCCACCTGTCACTCACATGAGATCCACTAATAGCAAACCACAACCATCCAATCAATTCCCCGCATACACACTCAAGCCCCGCCTACATTTGTTCTTGTTTGCGCTTCACTCGATATACGGCACACTAGAGGAGAAGAGACACCAGCGGGACTTCACTTAATATTCGTCTTCAAACATTTGTTTACATTTTAATCTGGACTAAAACATGCTAGATATGATACTTTAATATGTTCTGATCCTTTATTATTGTTCTTTTGCACTTGAATCTGTTTGAAATATTTGTTAGAGCATGTGTACTCGCTTAGTTGGGAAGTCAGTAAACATTGTACTCGATTAATCGGCAGAACCATGAAACAATTGCTTGGTTAATCGTCAAAACAATAACCCGATTAACTGGCAAAGCGATGAACCGTTTACTCGATTAATCGGCAGAACCACAAACCGATTACTCGCTTAATCGGCAAGACAATAAACTGATTACTCATTTAACTGGCAAAGCAATAAACCGATAACTCGATTGAGCATCAGAAGACACCCTATAAGTCAATGAATCTGCAAAAACAATTAACAGTTTACTCGATTAATCAGCAGAGCCATAAACCAATTACTCGGTTAATTGGCAAAGCAATCATCCGATTACTCGATTAATTGGTGTGTGGTCGATAAATTAGCTAAGCGGTAGCCCGGTTACTTGATTAATTGGCAAATCGATCAGCCATTTACTCGATTAATTGGCTAAGCAGTAAACCAATTACTCTATTGATCGACAAAATAGCCACCGATTTCTCGATTGATCATCAGAATAGTCACCCCTATTACTCAATTAATTGGCAAAACAATAAAACAATTACTCGCTTAAGTGTCAAAATAATCACCTGGTCAGCTGAATAAATAGCCTGGCAGCTAGACTAATCGTCAAAATTAATCGGCCGATTACTCGATTAATTGGCAAAACGATCAAACAATTACTCTATTAATTGGTTAAGCAGTAAACCGATTACTTGATTAATTAGCTAAGCAGTAACCAATTAATTGGCTAGGCAGTCAACCGAGTACTCTATTAATTGGCTAAGCAGTAAACCGATTACCCGATTAATTGGCTAAGCAGTACACCGATTACTCTATTAATTGACAAAATAGCCACCGATTTCTCGATTGATCATCAGACTATTCACCCCTATTACTCAATTAATTGGCAAAACAATAAACTGATGAATCTGTTAATTGGCAAACCAATCGACCGATTACTCTATTAACTGGCTAAGCAGTAAACTGATTACCCGATTCATTGGCTAAGCAGTAAACTGATTACTCTATTAACTGGCTAAGCAGTAAACTGATTACCCGATTCATTGGCTAAGCAGTAAACTGATTACTCTATTAACTGGCTAAGCAGTAAACTGATTACCCGATTCATTGGCTAAGCAGTAAACTGATTACTCTATTAACTGGCTAAGCAGTAAACTGATTACCCGATTCATTGGCTAAGCAGTAAACCGATTACTCTATTAACTGGCTAAGCAGTAAACCGATTACTCTATTAATTGACAAAATAGCCACCGATTTCTCGATTGATCATCAGAATAGTCACCCCTATTACTCAATTAATTGGCAAAACAATAAATCAATTACTCGCTTAAGTGTCAAAATGATCACCTGGTTACTCGATTAATCAGTTAAATAAATAGCCCGGCAACTCGACTAATCGTTAAAATAAATCGGCCGATTACTCGATTTATTGGCAAAACAATAAACCGGTTACTCAATTAATTGACAAAACTAACCGTTTACTCGATTAATTGGCAAAACAATAAACTGATTGCTCGATTAATTGTCAAAACAATAAACCGGTTACTCGATTAATTGTCAAAACAATACATCACTTACTCATTTAAATGGCAAAACAATCAAC
>NC_137112.1:50139926-50159926 GCF_949357685.1 Gobio gobio | reverse complement strand
GTGTGTGTGTGTGTGTGTGTGTGTGTGTGTGTGTGTGAGCTCCAGTGGATCAGCGGCGCTCATTAACCCGGTGAGATCAGCCTTTCCTCAGCCAGTTCTTCTGCCGCTGGCTCTGATGTCTCTGTGGCGGCTCCAGATATAATTCGTCTTGTAACGGCCGATCTTTGCTCTCATGGATCTATAATTTGTTCCCTGGCAAATTTTTTAGTCTGAGGGCAAAGAGAAGTTTCATTACTTTATATTTTTAGGCTATAACTGTACGTTAGCGTTGTAGCCGATTAGCGCTGACTTTGAATGTTTGACTGAATTGTTTGCTTTATTTCATGTGTAGCTTGTTATACCTTTTACTTCTACTTTTGTATTATTGATCAAACATAAACTTGCATTTAACAAAAAGAGACTGGGTTGTGTTTCATGTCATTTAATGTTATCACAGTGATATTACTGTGACTGAACCAGATATTAATATACAGATTTTCTCCTCATTGTTGTCACTACTAGAGCAAGCTCCTGATTGGTTAACGCGGCGCGAAATATCCGCCAAAGTTCAGATTTTTCAACTTGAGCGATTCGCGCGTTCAAAACGCTCAATTCGCGTCCTTCACGCCGCCTCAATCGCGCCGCAGAATGCCATTTCGTGTCTCTGCATTGACTTAAAGGTCCCATGGCATGGCATTTTTCTATTATTTTATAATGTTCCCTGAGGTGTACTTATATTGTTAGTATGATTTTTACATCATAAAATGTCATAATTTAGAAATAAAAGGCATTTTGTCTATACTGCGGTTTGCCCTGTGGCTGAATGCCCTGCTTCAAGAGGCGTGTCTGCTGTGAGACTTCAGTAAAAACGCCCACTGTTGTGATTGGCTGACATCTTTGCATTTTAAATGAGCGTAGGGGGCGTGGTTTAACGAGGTCTACGACGCACGAGCTGCTGCCAGAGAGACGGATGGACCTGAGTTCACTTCACATCAGTTCTCTCAGCACGTCTCAGTTCAGTGAACTGTTGTAGTTACTAGAATATACTTCAGGTTATTAGTCTATTTCTAGTCGGAGGGTCAGAAAGTTAGTAACTTTAGTAAATTATGGATCAGCGCTGACTCGAGACGCAAACCGTTTAGAACGATTCAGTCCGAACCGGACATCACTAATGTACCAGAGACGGAGATCAGCGATTGCTAACAAAGTTATTTATAGTAGCTACTGAGTTATGAGAGCGCTGTCAGTCAGCGCGAGTTTATTGTGTTTGAATCTGAGAGTTCTGAATAAACACGAGTCCCAGTCACGCCGAGTCCGTCTTCATCATTATTACCAACTTTGTAACACATGCAATGTACCATTACAGCGAGATGAACGAGTTAGTAAGTGTTGATAATAGCATTATTTTTAAAATAAAATAAAAGCGTCAGTGACGCGCGTTGAGTTCACAGCGCAAACAAAGACACAACAGCAGTAATCGAATGTAATCCAGTTTATTGTGGGGAAAGCTGGCTAGCCCGGATATGCTCACGCTTACCCCCCGTCTGCTTAATCTCACCCGCGTTTGGTGCCTCCGCTGTGGGCAGATGCAGTACTGGGGGTCGGGGATGCTGAAGGCCGAGCTTCAGCGTGTGTGAGGTTTATCTCTGCTGATGTTGAGCAGAAACTCATGACTGTATGCACATTTTAGAACCGATAGACGCGACGAGGACGTACAAAAACACTGACTCACAAGATAGAAAACACGAAAACACCGCTCTGTCTGGAGAGAGAGAAGCCGCATTGTGTGCACGAATAATAAATAATAAGCTACACATAAGAAATCAATGATCACAGATCAGAAGGAACTGAAGAAAGACTTCTGTTTTCATTTGTACATCCAAACACTGAGAAACTGCCAGCGTTCACTCGTTCACAAGCAATGATGCAATGATCTCTATTCTCTCGAGCGTTTGCATGGGCGTGGCAGATTCTCTGGGCGGAGGAAAGGGAGGAAACCGTTCCTGCTCTGATGTCATAACAGGAGACTTCAGGATTGGCTCGTCTGGCCTGTCATTTTCTCAAAGGCAGAGAGAGACAGCCAGAACTCGGGTTTACACCCATCAACATTTCTATCCACTTGGGGACAATATTCAGGCTAGGGGAACTCATATTAATGTTGAAAAACCTCATAAAATGAAAATTTCATGCCATGGGACCTTTAACATGTAAATCACTCGTGCGAATCGCGTCCGGTGTGAACGCACCATAAAGGTCCTTTCACACTGGACGCGATTTTGACGCGCAAATAATTTGTGCAATGGTTTTATTTTTTGATCAGCTGTTTGTGTAATGAGAGCTTTCACACCGAACGCGAATGTGCTGCGGCGAAAAAAAACAATGTTTATTTTTTTCGTTTCGATGTCGATTTTTTTTAACACTCGCAGCGACAGAAAAGGCTTAAACCAATCACATACAAGCAAACAAAGGTGACGAAATGTCCAGTTGATGTCACTCGCCTTTCAATCAACATTAACCTTTGCCAGGTGTCGCATTTCTCACGAGATTACAGCTGTAGTTGTGTTTACAGCTGTGCAGATGCAGATGTGTTTGCCCACTATAGGCTACAGATTATATTATTAAAATCAATACATTGATTTTTTTTTTTTATATCTAATTGTGTCCGCGACTATAGAAAGTGAGTGTGTTTCCGTCAGTACGACTGTGTCTGTGGCACTTAAATATTTACATTGTGACTCAACTGGAAACACAGCAGCTCCAGATCGAGCCGTTCCTGAAGAGAGTGTGTGTGTGTGTGTGTGTGTGTGTGTGTGTGTGTGGTCAGATGTGGTGCTACTGTCTCTGAAGCTCCTCAAATTGTCCCACGACATTTGAAAGTAAGTGCGGAACCGGCCATGATAAAGTTTTAGCTCCTGTAGAAGATGAGCATCCTCCCCTTCAGACTCTGTTCTTTAAGACTGGCTGCACACAAAACCTTCTTCTCTGTCTTTTAAAGAAAATTAAAAGCTCGTCTCCACTGAATGATTCCGTGTCCGTGTTTCTCAGCTCTCGCCGCGAATGTTAGAGCTCTGAAACGTTGCAAACTATTCTCACACAAAATATTCGCTTTTTCCGCTTTGCTTTTTCGTTACGCGTCCGGTGTGAAAGGGCCTTTACGCTCACATCAACATGTTCACTTGCAGCCTAATATATCCCACCCACTAACAGATCATCAGTGTTATTCACCGGTCATAATGTTATGCCTGATTCTCTGTTTGCTCGGACCCTGGCGTGACTGGACTTGTGTTCTGCGGTTCATTAGGCGGATCTCTCTGGACCTGCGGACGCACAGGAAGTGCTCGGGCGGCCATCTTAGGGGAAAGCCATCGTCATGGTGACTTCACAGTAACACCAGTCACTTCTGATGATGTCACGAGCAGTCCAGTTCCCTATTGGTCAGAGGATTTATTTGTGTGAGATGCCAACTCAGAATCTGCACAGTCACGATGACCGTCTTCTTCTTCTGTGGTGGAGCTCGAGCTCAGATTACAGATGTTACACAATCAGCATCACACACACACACACACACACACACGCACACACACACACACACACGCATACACGCACACACACGCACACACACACACACACACACACGCACACAGTGCAGAAGTGAAGGACACACACTCAGGGAAACTGACAGGATGTGGCAACGCCAGTCTTTCCCTCATTACAGCTGAGTGTGTGTGTGTGTGTGTGTGTGTGTGTGTGTGTGTGTGTGTGTGTGTGTGTGTGTGAGTGTGTGTGAGAGTGTGTATGAGAGTGTGTGTGTGTGTGTGTGTGTGTGGGCATGTTTTTGTGAAATATCAGGACACAAATGTGTATAATGTCATGGGTATTACAAAAAGAGGGAGAAATATGAGGACGTTCCCCATGTCCTCACTTTTCAAAATGCTTATAAATCACAGAATGAGGTTTTCACAGAAAGTGAACTGTGCAGTGTGTGTGTGTGTGTGTGAGAGAGAGAGAGTGTGTGTGAGAGTGAGAGAGTGTGTGTGTGTGTGTGAGAGAGAGAGAGTGTGTGTGAGAGTGAGAGAGTGTGTGTGTGTGTGTGTGTGTGTGTGAGAGAGTGAGTGTGTGTGTGTGTGTGTGTGTGTGTGAGTGAGAGTGTGTGTGTGTGTGTGTGTGTGTGTGTGAGTGAGAGTGTGTGTGTGTGTGTGTGTGTGTGTGTGTGTGTGTGTGTGTGTGTGTATGTCTGTTTCTGTCTGTGCGTGCGTGAGAGTGTGTGTGAGTGTGTGCGAGTGTGTGTGTATGTCTGTCTGTGTGTGTGTCATTCCCTGATGATCCACGGCTGTATGTGTATGTGTGAGAGAGTGTGTGTGTGTTTGAGAGTGTGTGTGAGTGAGAGAGAGAGAGAGAGTGTGTGTGTGTGAGAGAGAATGTCTGTGTGTGTGTGTGTGCGCTAAAGTATTTACATGAAGCTACAAAACGTGTGTAATCTCACGAAATACAGAACAAATGACTCTGTAACGCATGATCTTGTAATCTGTAGTGAAACACATTAAAGTGCCCTCATTATGGGATGTAATCTGCTTCATAAACAGCTGTAAACTCATATTCGCAGTCGTCAGGGTGAGTTTAGGGTCATTGTTTTACTGTTCTTACTGCAGATATGTTGTGTGACGTCACGTTATAATAAAGTGTTGTCCACTTTCCTCTTCAGAAACTCTGCTTTATCCTCCCGCTGCTGCCTTCACGTGCTATCGGAATTATCGTAAATACGAGTTTCCTAGGTAAAAATTGCACATGAACGCCCTCTGATGTCGTGTTTACCACTGGGAAGTTCGGAAATAATTTTGATACCCCAATTCCCGAGATGGGCGTGTCATAAGCTTTAAACATGGTGGCGGGGAGAACTACTGCTGTGGCAGGTGTGGTTTTATTGTTTTTTTTTAGGTCGTCTTGTCTTGACATTAATGTAGTACATATTTACATGTAAGAATAATCATATGAAGCGTGTTGTATGTTTGGTACTCAGCGAAAATAGCCTGCATTTGACTGAAATTACAGAATCAGCAGAAAGCGGACTATCTGGAATGTTTATATGGTTGTCGGTGCATGGGACACTACATATGATGTTGGTTTTAATAAGATTTTCCCAATAAATAGGCAAGAATAACCATGATTCCTGTTCAGTCCGACAACAAAGCACTTGAATGCAACAAGCTCGTAATCACGACTTCTAAAGTGGGAATTAGGAAATTTCCGATAGCACGTGAAGGCAGCATAACCTCACTTCAGTCTCTGTGTTTATATTCCCGCAGGATAATGACATCCCATAATAAGATTTTTATATTAAGAGTAAAGCAGAACTTCAGGAAAAGCTGAAGACACTCAGAGAATCAATGACATAAACCAACACATCACGAGAGCGCGCACCTGAGGAAGCGCGCGCACCTGAGGAAGAGGAAGAGCGCGTACCTGATGAAGAGCGCGTACCTGAGGAAGAGGAAGAGCGCGCGTACCTGATGAAGATCCTCCGGGAATGTGAAGAGCTCGTGCTGAGGATCTTCTTCTTCTTCTTCTTCTTCAGTTTGAAGGCATGAGGACGGCGAAGGTGACAGACGGAGAATGTGACGACACCGGCGACTCGCTTCAAAATAAGAGTCCGGAGACCACGTGGAGTCACGTGTCCGTGTCACGCGGTGACGAGCCTCAGTCTCTGATTTATTTATTTTACAGTAGCCATTAAAATCAGTTCTTATTTTTTATGTAATATTGCAGTATTTATCATAAATAATTTATTATTTATTATTAATAATTTAGTGCTTATCATCATGTGTTGTTAAACAATAGTACAATTGGTTGGTTTGAACGCACTGTAATTTTATCCCTCACTTGTTTTCATTCCTATTAAAAAAATGATATGGTTCTACATCGACTAAGATAATGAGAGTGAAGTGAAGAGCAAACAAGAACAAATGTAGGCGGGGCTTGAGTGTGTCTGAGGGGAGCTGATTGGACGGTTGTGGTTTGCTATTGGTGGATCTCATGTGAGTGACAGGTGGCTCCGCCCTCGCTATCAGAGAAGAGATGAAGATATTCCGATTATTAACACAATAATGATGTGCTCCGATTAAACACTTTAATATTCCATAAATCACCAGGAATGGGGTTATTGAGGGAATGTAGTTTAGTTTTACACTCCATCGCTAGATGTCGCACGCGCACTGTGTCCAGCAGAGGGCAGGCGCGCGCCCGCTTCACCACTGCGCGCGCGTCAGAGAAGAAGAGTCACGTGTGAGTTCCAGAAGTCAACACACACTTCTCTGAGTTACTCCGGCGAGAAGGATGAGTGTGTCCATGCCTCAGAAGCGCTACTACCGCCAGCGCGCGCACTCCAACCCCATGGCAGATCACACCTTTCACTAGTAAGAGAGAGTGTGTGTGTGTGTGTGTGTGTGTGTGTGTGTGTGTGTGTGTGTGTGTGTGTGTGTGTGTGTGTGTGTGTGTGTGTGTGTGTGTGTGTGTGTGTGTGTGTGTGTGTGTGTGTGTGTGTGTGTGTGTGTGTGTGTGTGTGTGTGTGTGTGTGTGTGTGTGTGTGTGTGTGTGTGATGGGTAGGTTTAGGGGCTGTGTGTGTGTGTGTGTGTGTGTGTGTGTGATGGGTAGGTTTAGGGGCTGTGTGTGTGTGTGTGTGTGTGTGTGTGTGATGGGTAGGTTTAGGGGCTGTGTGTGTGTGTGTGTGTGTGTGATGGGTAGGTTTAGGGGCAGTGTGTGTGTGTGTGTGTGTGTGTGTGTGTGTGATGGGTAGGTTTAGGGGCTGTGTGTGTGTGTGTGTGTGTGTGTGTGTGTGTGTGTGTGTGTGTGTGTGTGTGTGTGATGGGTAGGTTTAGGGGCAGTGTGTGTGTGTGTGTGTGTGTGTGTGTGTGTGTGATGGGTAGGTTTAGGGGCTGTGTGTGTGTGTGTGTGTGTGTGTGTGTGTGTGTGATGGGTAGGTTTAGGGGCAGTGTGTGTGTGTGTGTGTGTGTGTGTGTGTGTGTGTGTGTGTGTGATGGGTAGGTTTAGGGGCTGTGTGTGTGTGTGTGTGTGTGTGTGTGTGTGTGTGTGTGTGATGGGTAGGTTTAGGGGCAGTGTGTGTGTGTGTGTGTGTGTGTGTGTGTGTGTGAGTGATGGGTAGGTTTAGGGGCTGTGTGTGTGTGTGTGTGTGTGTGTGTGTGTGTGTGTGTGTGTGTGATGGGTAGGTTTAGGGGCAGTGTGTGTGTGTGTGT
The DNA here is from genome assembly GCF_949357685.1 of Gobio gobio. Classification (NCBI taxonomy): domain Eukaryota; kingdom Metazoa; phylum Chordata; class Actinopteri; order Cypriniformes; family Gobionidae; genus Gobio; species Gobio gobio. The sequence goes on along the minus strand of NC_137112.1, from coordinate 50,152,699 downwards.
GTGTGTGTGTGAGAGAGAGAGAGAGAGAGAGAGAGAGAGAGAGCACACCTTTTAATAGTAAGACTGACCCTCTTAATGTTCATGGCGCTGTGTGTGTGTGTGTGTGTGTGTGTGTGTGTGTGTGTGTGTGTTAGTGATGGGTAGGTTTAGGGGCTGTGTGTGTGTGTGTGTGTGTGTGTGTGTGATGGGTAGGTTTAGGGGCAGTGTGTGTGTGTGTGTGTGTGTGTGTGTGTGTGTGTGTGAGAGAGAGAGAGAGAGAGAGAGAGAGAGCACACCTTTTAATAGTAAGACTGACCCTCTTAATGTTCATGGCGCTGTGTGTGTGTGTGTGTGTGTGTGTGTGTGTGTGTGTGTTAGTCCGGTGTGTCCGCAGGAGATGGACTGGTCTCCGCTGTATCCGCAGTATTTCTGCACACCTGAGGGAAACGGCAGCGCACAGGTGGAGTTCGCGGACATCGGCTGCGGCTACGGAGGACTTCTGGGTAATCTTCACTAGTTTAATGTGTCTGATATACTCACACACACACACACACACACATCAAAAGGTTTTGATGGGTACGATTTTTTATGTTTTATTTATTTAAAAATACACTGAGCTATTCCTCCAGTGTAGAGCAGCGTCAGTGAAGGTGATGTGTTCCTGTGATCAGCTTCTTCCCTTCAGTCTATGCCAGATATATATATATATATATATAACCTACATTTTGAAATCATTTGAGGCTGAATCATCATAAGCATGCGTGTTTATTTCAGCACTTCCGTCAGTGAAACAACACAGCCTATAAAACATCTAAACGATTATCAGTGTATAATGGTAACCTCAAGAATATAAGAAAATTACATATTAGTTAGAAAAATATTTGATTCATACTATTTCCCCGCAAAGATGGGTCATATACCGCTCTGAGCTCTGAGAGGAAAAAAAATATCTTCCACAAGGTCAAGACATTTAGGCAATGTTTGATTATTCACTCATCCATGAACTGCCACCTTAACGTGGTGGAGGGGTTTGAGTACCCGAATGACCCTTGGAGCTATGTTGTCCGGGGCTATATGCCCCTGGTAGGGTCTCCCAAGGCAAACAGGTCCTAGGTGACGGGTCAGACTAAGAGCAGTTCAAAAACCCTTATGATGCCAAAAAAAACAAGGACCGTGACGTCGCCCGGTACGGCGCAGCCGGGGCCCCACCCTGGAGCCAGGCCTGGGGTTGGGGCTCGTATGCGAGCGCCTGGTGGCTGGACCTTCCCCCACGGGGTCCGGCCGGGCTCAGCCCAAAGGAGCGACGTGGGGACACCTTCCCGTGGGCCCACCACTCACAGGAGGGACCGTAAGGGGCCGGTGCAGAGAAGATCGGGCAGCAGTCGAAGGCGGGGGCCTAGACGACCCGATCCCTGGACACGGAAACTGGCTCTTGGGACATGGAATGTCACCTCACTGGCGGGGAAAGAGCCTGAGCTTGTGCGTGAGGTTAAGAGGTTCCGACTAGAGATAGTCGGGCTCACCTCCACGCATGGTTTGGGCTCTGGAACCACACTCCTCGGGAGGGGATGGACTCTTCACCACTCTGGAGTTGCCCATGGTGAGAGGCGGCGGGCTGGTGTGGGTTTGCTTATAGCCCCCCAGCTCTGCCGCCATGTGTTGGAGTTTACCCCGGTGAACGAGAGGGTCGTTTCCCTGCGGCTTCGGCTCGGGGATAGGTCTCTCACTGTCGTGTGTGCCTATGGGCCAAACAGCAGTGCAGAGTACCCGACCTTCTTGGTGTCCCTGGGAGGGGTGCTGGAGAGTGCTCCGACTGGGGACTCCGTCGTTCTACTGGGGGACTTCAACGCCCACGTGGGCAATGACAGTGACACCTGGAGGGGCGTGATTGGGAGGAACGGCCCCCCTGATCTGAACCCGAGCGGTGTTCTGTTATTGGACTTCTGTGCTAGTTACAGTTTGTCCATAACGAACACCATGTTCAAGCATAAGGGTGTCCATCAGTGCACATGGCACCAGGACACCCTAGGTCGTAGGTCAATGATCGACTTCGTGGTCGTTTCATCTGACCTGCGGCCGTATGTCTTGGACACTCGGGTGAAGAGAGGGGCGGAGCTGTCAACTGATCACCACCTGGTGGTGAGTTGGATCCGATGGCGGGGGAGGAAGCTGGACAGACCCGGTAGACCCAAACGTACTGTGAGGGTCTGCTGGGAACGTTTGGCCGAGTCTCCTGTCAGAGAGATCTTCAACTCCTGCCTCCGGCAGAGCTTCGACCAGATCCCGAGGGAGGCTGGAGATATTGAGTCCGAGTGGACCATGTTCTCCACCTCCATTGTCAAAGCGGCTGCTCGGAGCTGTGGACGCAAGGTCTCCGGTGCCTGTCGAGGCGGCAATCCCCGAACTCGGTGGTGGACACCGGAAGTAAGGGATGCCGTCAAGCTGAAGAAGGAGTCCTATCGGGCCTGGATGGCTTGTGGGACTCCTGAGGCAGCTGACAGGTACCGACAGGCTAAACGGACTGCAGCCCGGGTGGTTGTGGAGGCAAAAACTCGGGCCTGGGAGGAGTTCGGTGAGGCCATGGAAAAGGACTATCGGCTGGCCTCGAAGAGATTCTGGCAAACCGTCCGGCGCCTCAGGAGGGGGAAGCAGTGCCTACCAACGCTGTTTACAGTGGCGATGGGCGGCTGTTGACCTCAACTGGGGATATCGTCGGGCGGTGGAAGGAATACTTTGAGGATCTCCTCAATCCCGCCGTCACGTCTTCCATTGAGGAAGCAGAGGCTGGGGACCCAGAGGTGGACTCGTCCATCACCCGGGATGAAGTCATCGAGGTGTTAAAAAGCTCCTCAGTGGCTCCGGGGGGGATGAGATCCGCCCTGAGTACCTCAAGTCTCTGGATGTTGTGGGGCTGTTCTTGGCTGACACGCCTCTGCAGCATCGCGTGGCGGTCGGGGACAGTGCCTCTGGACTGGCAGAACCGGGCTGGTGGTCCCGCTTTTCAAGAAGGGGGACCGGAGGGTTTGTTCCAACTATAGGGGGATCACACTTCTCAGCCTCCCCGGGAAAGTCTATGCCAGGGTACTGGAGAGGAGAATTCGGCCGATAGTGGAACCTCGGATTCAGGAGGAACAGTGTGGTTTTCGTCCCGGTCGTGGAACACTGGACCAGCTCTATACCCTCTACAGGGTGCTGGAGGGTTCATGGGAGTTTGCCCAACCAGTCCACATGTGTTTTGTGGATTTGGAGAAGGCATTCGACTGTGTTCCCCGTGGCATCCTGTGGAGGGTGCTGGGGGAATATGGGGTCCGGGGTCCGGCTTAGGGCTGTTCGGTCCCTGTATGACCGAAGCAGGAGTTTGGTCCGCATTGCCGGCAGTAAGTCAGACTTGTTCCCGGTGCATGTTGGACTCCGGCAGCGCTGCCCTTTGTCGCCGGTTCTGTTCATAATTTTTATGGACAGAATTTCTAGGCGCAGCCAAGGGCCGGAGGGTGTCAGGTTTGGGGACCACACGGTTTCGTCTCTGCTCTTTGCGGATGACGTTGTCGTGTTGGCCCCTTCTAACCAGGACCTTCAGCATGCATTGGGACGGTTTGCAGCCGAGTGTGAAGCGGCTGGGATGGGGATCAGCACCTCCAAATCCGAGGCCATGGTCCTCAGTCGGAAAAGGGTGGCTTGCCCACTTCAGGTTGGTGGAGAGTTCCTGCCCCAAGTGGAGGAGTTCAGGTGTCTCAGGGTCTTGTTCACGAGTGAGGGGAGGATGGAACGGGAGATTGACAGACGGATCGGTGCAGCTTCTGCAGTAATGCGGTCGATGTACCGGTCTGTCGTGGTGAAGAAAGAGCTAAGCTGTAAGGCGAAGCTCTCGATTTACCGGTCAATCTACGTTCCTACTCTCACCTATGGTCATGAGCTTTGGGTCATGACCGAAAGGACAAGATCCCGGATACAGGCGGCCGAAATGAGCTTTCTCCGCAGGGTGGCTGGGCGCTCCCTTAGAGATAGGGTGAGGAGCTCAGTCACTCTGGAGGAACTCAGAGTAGAGCCGCTGCTCCTCCACATCGAGAGGGGACAGCTGAGGTGGCTCGGGCATCTGTTCCGGATGCCTCCTGAACGCCTTCCCGGGAAGGTGTTTCGGGCATGTCTAACCGGGAGGAGGCCCTGAGGAAGACCTAGGACACGCTGGAGGGATTATGTCTCCCGGCTGGCCTTGGAACGCCTCGGTGTCCCCCCGGGAGAGCTGGAGGAAGTGTCTAGGGAGAGGGAAGTCTGGGCATCTCTGCTTAGACTGCTGCCCCCGCGACCCGGCCCCGGATAAGCGGAAGAAGATGGATGGATGGATGATTATTCACTGCCAGAGAAAACGAAACCAAAATCGTGTGTGTGTGTGAAATGCGCTATTCAAATAAACCAAACTTGACGCGCCTTACCAAGTTTAATAACAAACTGTGTTAAATAAAATTTGAAGTTTAAAGGTATTCGTCCCACAGTGTTTTTCTACTTTCCCACAGTAAAGGATGTGAATAGTTATAATAGACTTAATTAAAAACAAACGAAAGGAAGAAATGTTTATAATCCCCTGCGAACATGGCGACACGAGTGAAGATTTGGGAAAGGAAACGAGATGTCCATGGGGATAAAATGGACTCGGCCTATTGTTAAAACTCACGGAAAACCGAGTGTCCAGATCCAGATCGCAAAACAGAATGAAAAAGTGCAATCTGACCATTATTTCTTTTCTAGACTAAACAAAGCTTTGCTTCACTCCTGTACTAATATTCACGTCAAACAGCTTCACACACAAAACACTAGGTTAGTAAAATAACACAAAAAAAATGTAAGGTAGAAAATAGTCTTTATGTAAAGAGATATATTAAAATATAAAGAGCTCAACTCTTAAGTGGAAGGAAGCTATTTTTCCCCCTCGCGTGCAACCTAGCGGATGAGGCATTATTAGGGTTAGTAAAAATAACGAAATAATAGTTTTAAGTAGAAAATAGTATTTATGTAAAGAGATATAGTATATTATCTACCTATTTACCAAATTACCCCCCCAAAAAACCGTCGATATCATCGGCCATCACAATGTTTTACTGTAAACATCGTCACCTGCCGCTTTAGGGGACATCGCCCACCCTAATGTGCTGTTCCCTCTGTAGTGCAGTTATCAGTGCTGTTCCCTCTGTAGTGCAGTTATCAGTGCTGTTCCCTCTGTAGTGCAGTTATCTGTGCTGTTCCCTCTGTAGTGTAGTTATCTGTGCTGTTCCCTCTGTAGTGTAGTTATCTGTGCTGTTCCCTCTGTAGTGTAGTTATCTGTGCTGTTCCCTCTGTAGTGTAGTTATCTGTGCTGTTCCCTCTGTAGTGTAGTTATCTGTGCTGTTCCCTCTGTAGTGTAGTTATCAGTGCTGTTCCCTCTGTAGTGCAGTTATCTGTGCTGTTCCCTCTGTAGTGCAGTTATCAGTGCTGTTCCCTCTGTAGTGCAGTTATCAGTGCTGTTCCCTCTGTAGTGCAGTTATCAGTGCTGTTCCCTCTGTAGTGTAGTTATCTGTGCTGTTCCCTCTGTAGTGTAGTTATCTGTGCTGTTCCCTCTGTAGTGCAGTTATCTGTGCTGTTCCCTCTGTAGTGCAGTTATCTGTGCTGTTCCCTCTGTAGTGTAGTTATCTGTGCTGTTCCCTCTGTAGTGCAGTTATCAGTGCTGTTCCCTCTGTAGTGTAGTTATCAGTGCTGTTCCCTCTGTAGTGTAGTTATCTGTGCTGTTCCCTCTGTAGTGTAGTTATCTGTGCTGTTCCCTCTGTAGTGCAGTTATCTGTGCTGTTCCCTCTGTAGTGTAGTTATCTGTGCTGTTCCCTCTGTAGTGCAGTTATCTGTGCTGTTCCCTCTGTAGTGCAGTTATCTGTGCTGTTCCCTCTGTAGTGCAGTTATCTGTGCTGTTCCCTCTGTAGTGTAGTTATCTGTGCTGTTCCCTCTGTAGTGTAGTTATCTGTGCTGTTCCCTCTGTAGTGTAGTTATCTGTGCTGTTCCCTCTGTAGTGCAGTTATCTGTGCTGTTCCCTCTGTAGTGTAGTTATCTGTGCTGTTCCCTCTGTAGTGTAGTTATCTGTGCTGTTCCCTCTGTAGTGCAGTTATCTGTGCTGTTCCCTCTGTAGTGTAGTTATCTGTGCTGTTCCCTCTGTAGTGCAGTTATCTGTGCTGTTCCCTCTGTAGTGTAGTTATCTGTGCTGTTCCCTCTGTAGTGTAGTTATCTGTGCTGTTCCCTCTGTAGTGCAGTTATCTGTGCTGTTCCCTCTGTAGTGTAGTTATCTGTGCTGTTCCCTCTGTAGTGCAGTTATCTGTGCTGTTCCCTCTGTAGTGTAGTTATCTGTGCTGTTCCCTCTGTAGTGTAGTTATCTGTGCTGTTCCCTCTGTAGTGCAGTTATCTGTGCTGTTCCCTCTGTAGTGTAGTTATCAGTGCTGTTCCCTCTGTAGTGTAGTTATCTGTGCTGTTCCCTCTGTAGTGTAGTTATCTGTGCTGTTCCCTCTGTAGTGCAGTTATCTGTGCTGTTCCCTCTGTAGTGTAGTTATCTGTGCTGTTCCCTCTGTAGTGCAGTTATCTGTGCTGTTCCCTCTGTAGTGTAGTTATCTGTGCTGTTCCCTCTGTAGTGCAGTTATCTGTGCTGTTCCCTCTGTAGTGTAGTTATCTGTGCTGTTCCCTCTGTAGTGCAGTTATCTGTGCTGTTCCCTCTGTAGTGCAGTTATCTGTGCTGTTCCCTCTGTAGTGTAGTTATCAGTGCTGTTCCCTCTGTAGTGTAGTTATCTGTGCTGTTCCCTCTGTAGTGTAGTTATCTGTGCTGTTCCCTCTGTAGTGCAGTTATCTGTGCTGTTCCCTCTGTAGTGTAGTTATCTGTGCTGTTCCCTCTGTAGTGTAGTTATCTGTGCTGTTCCCTCTGTAGTGCAGTTATCTGTGCTGTTCCCTCTGTAGTGTAGTTATCTGTGCTGTTCCCTCTGTAGTGCAGTTATCTTTGCTGTTCCCTCTGTAGTGTAGTTATCTGTGCTGTTCCCTCTGTAGTGTAGTTATCTGTGCTGTTCCCTCTGTAGTGCAGTTATCTGTGCTGTTCCCTCTGTAGTGTAGTTATCTGTGCTGTTCCCTCTGTAGTGCAGTTATCTGTGCTGTTCCCTCTGTAGTGTAGTTATCTGTGCTGTTCCCTCTGTAGTGTAGTTATCTGTGCTGTTCCCTCTGTAGTGCAGTTATCTGTGCTGTTCCCTCTGTAGTGTAGTTATCAGTGCTGTTCCCTCTGTAGTGTAGTTATCTGTGCTGTTCCCTCTGTAGTGTAGTTATCTGTGCTGTTCCCTCTGTAGTGCAGTTATCTGTGCTGTTCCCTCTGTAGTGTAGTTATCTGTGCTGTTCCCTCTGTAGTGCAGTTATCTGTGCTGTTCCCTCTGTAGTGTAGTTATCTGTGCTGTTCCCTCTGTAGTGCAGTTATCTGTGCTGTTCCCTCTGTAGTGTAGTTATCTGTGCTGTTCCCTCTGTAGTGCAGTTATCTGTGCTGTTCCCTCTGTAGTGCAGTTATCTGTGCTGTTCCCTCTGTAGTGTAGTTATCAGTGCTGTTCCCTCTGTAGTGTAGTTATCTGTGCTGTTCCCTCTGTAGTGCAGTTATCTGTGCTGTTCCCTCTGTAGTGCAGTTATCTGTGCTGTTCCCTCTGTAGTGTAGTTATCTGTGCTGTTCCCTCTGTAGTGCAGTTATCTGTGCTGTTCCCTCTGTAGTGTAGTTATCAGTGCTGTTCCCTCTGTAGTGTAGTTATCTGTGCTGTTCCCTCTGTAGTGTAGTTATCTGTGTTGTTCCCTCTGTAGTGCAGTTATCAGAGCTGTTCCCTCTGTAGTGTAGGTATCTGTGCTGTTCCCTCTGTAGTGCAGTTATCAGAGCTGTGTTGTTCCCTCTGTAGTGCAGTTATCAGAGCTGTTCCCCGGCCGGCTGAGTCTGGGTCTGGAGATCCGTGTGAAAGTGTCGGATTATGTGCAGGACCGGATCCGCTCGCTCCGGGCGGCTGAGCCGGGCCGCTTCCAGAACATCGCCTGCCTCCGCAGCAACGCCATGAAGTACCTGCCCAACTTCTTCTCCAAGGGACAGGTATGAGCCCAGATACACACACACACACACACACACATTCACACCCGTCCCACTGGACCAGCACTGGGACTATCTTCAGCCGCTGTGTAATATCACTGCGCCGCTGGACTCATGGGGCGGCTCACAGCTCTTGATTATTACGCAGGAATGAGAGTATAGTTCCTGCCATATCGGCCTAGAACATCACAACTTCTCATTTTCCGTCGGTCTTAGCACACGATGGAACTACAGAAGAGTCTAGTTTTAAACAGGAGAAATATGGAAACTCTTTGGTCATTTTTGAGCGAGATGCTAACGGTCTAATCAGATTCAATGATCTATGCTAAGCTATGCTAACAGTGCAGACCCGGAGATCGGCTCAAACTCAACTGTTTAACTCTAGAGGAGTCGCAGAATGATCAACTAATAATAGAGCGCTTCTCTTTTCTCTAGTCCACCTTCACTAGACTTCAGTCAGGGATGTAAATAACACACACACACACCTGAGCATGACAGGAGGATGAGGAGATGTTTCAGCGCTGCGGGGCCACACGCACACACACACACACACACACACACACACACACACACGGGCTCGTCTTCTGGAGTGTGTTTTCCAGCTGGTGAAGGGAGAGCCGGAGGCGCTGCTGCTCCCAGTAATTATCCCTCAGTCTTCATGATGTCTGCTGGTGTGTGTGTGTGTGTGTGTGTGTGTGTGTGTGTGTGTGTGTGTGTAGGAACTCTGGGGAATTCCAGCTCCGCCGCAGAGACGCTGACGGGAGCAGATTCTAGTGGTGTCAACAATGCTCGATTCAGCATCGATGCGGCTAATGGCCATAATCGATTATGTCACCGTTTATTTTCTGGCCTTGAGTTGGACAATAAAGTTGTGAAGTTTCAATTACTTCCGGGGTCATAACAACAACAACAATCAAGATGGCTGAGGCGGAGGGAGATTACTGATGAATTAAAACACTTATGTTCACTGCTGGGAAAAGTTGGCTGTTATTATTGCTCTATTTAATTTCAAATGGTTCTAAAGCAGAGAAGAGAAACATTTCTCATTCAAAGCACTGGTTTCTTATAGATTTCTTTCATCTCCAATACCCTGTACCATTCAATTACATTTTATTTAATGACATTTATGTCAAAGATACAGGAGAGTGATAATACACACATAGCAGCCAATAAAATCTGTTGTTCAATATCTGACTGCTTGTATTGCTTCATGACTGATTAAAAATGTGCCTTGTTGTGTGCAGTTGAATTTTGATGCATCGTAGAATAGAATTGAATCGAATCGTTAACTGGTGAATCATAATCGAATCGAATTGTGAGGGCAGTGCCAATGCATTCTGGATTCTGGAGCCCAGATCCTCAGGGATGTTCATTTCATTCACCAAGACAATGACGACTTGAACACACACACACACACACACACACACACCCATGAGTGCTCGATTAATCACCAACGCCTCAGATCTGATGTTCAAAGTGTGTGGACGCTCTTCCTGCAGCAGCTGAACCCAAATCATCCACACTGAGTTATTACAGTATTGCTCTCTTCATAATGTTGTGTATATACAGTCCCAAGCTACAGGTGTGGTGAGACTGTACACACACACTCACACACACACAAACACACACACACTCACACACACACTCACTCACTCACACAAACACTCTCACACACAGACACACACACACACTCACTCACTCACTCTCGCACACACATACTCTCACGCACACTCTCGCACACACACACACTCTCTCACACACACACACACACACACACACTGGCGCACACACACACACACTCACCGACACACACACTCTCACACACAAACAGATCTGACCTTTTCCATCATCTTTTGTGTTTGCAGCTCAGTAAGATGTTCTTTCTCTTTCCGGATCCACACTTCAAGAAAACCAAACACAAATGGCGCATCATCAGCCCTACGTTACTGGCGGAGTATGCATACACACTGCGGGTCGGGGTAAGAGTGTGTGAGAGTGTGTGAGAGCGAGTGTGTGAGTGCGAGTGTGTGAGTGCGAGTGTGTGTGTGTGTGTGAGTGCGAGTGTGTGTGTGTGTGAGTGCGAGTGTGTGAGTGCGAGTGTGTGAGTGCGAGTGTGTGAGTGCGAGTGTGTGAGTGCGAGTGTGTGAGTGCGAGTGTGTGAGTGCGAGTGTGTGTGCGAGTGTGTGTGCGAGTGTGTGTGCGAGAGTGTGTGAGTGAGTACAAGAGTGTGTGAGTGAGTACGAGTGTGTGTGTGTGTGTGAGTGCGAGAGTGAGTGTGTGTGTGAGGGCAAAGGTCACCTGAGGGATCAGACTGGAGATCATGTTGGCGAGAGAGAATCCCTTCAGTACTTCTGAGAATCTGATCTTCTGGTTATTCAATCTGAAGCGGCTAAAGAGCAAACGCCGATAAGATCCAGTGTTTGCTTCCCGCTCGTCTGTTACAGGTCAAAGTATCTCAGCAGAACCACTGCACTGGTTTACGTGTGTGTGTGTGTGTGTGTGTGTGTGTGTGTGAGTGTGTGTGTGTGTGAGTGTGTGAGTGTGTGTGTGTGTGTGAGTGTTCTGCAGAGTCTAGTGTACACTAACACTGATATGTGTTCTGTGTGTGTGTGTGTGTGTGTGTGTTCTGCAGAGTCTAGTGTACACTAACACTGATATGTGTTCTGTGTGTGTGTGTGTGTGTGAGTGTTCTGCAGAGTCTAGTGTACACTAACACTGATATGTGTTCTGTGTGAGTGTGTGTGTGTGTGTGAGTGTTCTGCAGAGTCTAGTGTACACTAACACTGATATGTGTTCTGTGTGTGTGTGTGTGTGTGTGTGTTCTGCAGGGTCTAGTGTACACTAACACTGATGTGTGTGTGTGTGTGTGTGTGTGTGTGTGTGTGTGTGTGTGTGTGTGTGTGTGTGTGTGTGTGTGTGTGTGTGTGTGTGTGTTCTGCAGGGTCTAGTGTACACTAACACTGTGTGTGTGTGTGTGTGTGTGTGTGTACTGCAGGGTCTAGTGTACACCAACACTGATGTGTGTTCTCTCTGTGTGTGTGTGTGTGTGTGTGTTCTGCAGGGTCTAGTGTACACTAACACTGTGTGTGTGTGTGTGTGTGTGTACTGCAGGGTCTAGTGTACACTAACACTGTGTGTGTGTGTGTGTGTGTGTGTGTGTGTGTGTGTGTGTTCTGCAGGGTCTAGTGTACACTAACACTGTGTGTGTGTGTGTGTGTGTGTGTGTGTGTGTGTGTGTGTGTGTGTTCTGCAGGGTCTAGTGTACACTAACACTGTGTGTGTGTGTGTGTGTGTGTGTGTGTGTGTGTACTGCAGGGTCTAGTGTACACCAACACTGATGTGTGTTCTCTCTCTGTGTGTGTGTGTGTGTGTGTGTGTGTGTGTGTGTGTGTGTGTGTGTGTGTGTGTGTGTGTACTGCAGGGTCTAGTGTACACTAACACTGATGTGGAGGAGGTGCATGAGTGGATCATCAGGCACTTCAGCGCTCATCCTCTCTTCAGCCGAGTGTCCGAGGAGCAGCTGGTGCGTCCTCATCTCTCTCTCTCTTAAAGGGTTAGTTCAGCCACAAATGTAAATTGTGTCATTAATGACTGAGCCTCATGTGGTTGGACACCCGTCAGACCTCCGTTCATCTACAGACACAAATGAAGATATTTTAGTGTAAATCTGATGCTCTGAAAGGCCTCCATTGGCTCAACTTTACACTCTCAAGACCCTTAAAAGACACTAAAGACTAAAGTTACAAAGTCCATCTCACTACAGCGGCTCTACAATAACTTTATGAAGACGAGAATAGTTTTTGTGCGCAAAAAAACCCTAAATAACGACTTTATCCAGCTTGTTCTTGTCTTCCGTGTGTGCCTCCACGACGCATGCGTGAGAATATGAGCAGATCCGGCGTTCGGACACATGACCCAGAAGAGATTTGTTTACGAGCAGAGGAAGACGCGCGTATCTCAGCTGTTGAATTCTACACTGATCGTGCTTTAGGTCTCGCTGTAGTTCTCAAAATGGGGCTAAAGTGGCATTTCATGGATTCCCGAACGCCGGATCTGCTCATATTCTCACGCATGCGTCGTGGAGACACACACGGAAGACAAGAACAAGCTGGATAAAGCTGTTATTTAGATTTTTTTTTGCACAGAAACTATTGTCGTCGCATCGTAAAATTATTGTAGAGTCACTGTGGTGAGATGGACTTTGTAACAACGTTTTTAGTGCCTTTTATGGGTCTTGTGAGTGTAAATGTACTGAATGCCAATGGAGGCCTTTCAGAGCATCAGATTTACACTAAAATATCTTCATTTGTGTCTGAAGATGAACGGAGGTCTGACGGGTGTCCAACCACATGAGGCTCAGTCATTAATGACACAATTTACAGTTTTGGGTGAACTAACCCTTTAAGGCTTTCAGGAGCTTGAGTGTGTCATAAATGATGGTTTGAGCCCTTAGAATACGTCACGCCTGTGCTCACTGGTGTTCATGTCGCAGGCTGATGATGTCATCATTGGTCATCTGGGGACGTGCACTGAAGAGGGAAAGAAGGTCCAGAGGAATGGAGGCAAAAACTTTTTAGCCGTGTTCCGCAGAGTGGAGGATCCCGAGACGTGACGGAGAACTGATCATCATTCTGAATATGAATAAACGCTCTTATTAATATTCTCTGTGTGTTTCATGAAGTGCTTCTCCATT
>NC_137112.1:50134926-50137426 GCF_949357685.1 Gobio gobio | reverse complement strand
GACCCTTTAGCCTATAGCCTGTGCTGTGTGATAAACGTGTGACCCAGCCCTGATGATCTGGACACTGGCCGCTGGTCAGTGTATGTGTGTGTGTGTGTGTGTGTGTGTGTGTGAGAACTGACCCTTTAGCCTATAGCCTGTGCTGTGTGATAAACGTGTGACCCAGCCCTGATGATCTGGACACTGGCCGCTGGTCAGCGTGTGTGTGTGTGTGTGTGTGTGTGTGTGTGAGAGAACGCCTCTGGTTCTCAGTACTGTTGATAAAGCTCACTGTGCACACACACAATCAGGTCAGGATGAGAGCACTGCATCATGGGATATCGAGCTCTCTGACTGTTGACTTATGGATCAGGTCTCAGAACAGACGAGGTTTCCTGATAACCCGTTGCATCACGACGCATCGATATATCGACTGATTCCAGAAGAGCTGAGGTGCTGTTCTTCTGCAGAGCTGAGTGACGTCACTCAGACATCAGTGGGCGGGGCGTCCGCGCTCTCCGCACGCCATTGGCTGAGCCGCGCAAAGGTGTGCGCGGAGGGAGCGCGCTCGAGCGATATAAAGCGGGCACCGGTGAGCGCGTGCCAGACGAGCATGATCTGCATGAACCTCTGGAGAAGGATGCTTCCTCAGGCTCTGAGGCTGACCGGCAAGAGCGCGCTCCCGCTGCTCAGGTGGGCTGACGTCATGCAGGTGAAGACGCTCGAGCAGATGCCCGGACCGTCGGCCGCGCGCTTCCTCTGGGATCTGTTCTTCAGGCGCGGGCTCGCGCGCCTCCATCAGATGCAGGTGCGGACACACACACACACACACACACACACACACACACACACACACACACACAGAGCTGTTCGGTTCATTGCATTATGATGTTCATGTTGTGTATTTTTTACTCAATATGTAATATAACTGCTCATTTCTGTTAATGTTTGTTCTGTCACAGTTAGTAACTGAAGTGTAGATTAAATTTGCAGAATTATAAGAAAATCAGATGTTTGAAATAAATGATAAACTCTAAAGACTCCTGAACATTTCTCTGGTTCAGGTTTGATTGTAATCGTAATGTAACATCATTGAAAAAACGTTTTTTTTTCAGTACAAAAAAATGCTAAACTTTGACAAAATTAATTAATTATAATTGTGATTTCATAACATTTAGATATGAATCCAACTGAAAAATACTTGTGGAAAGAGTTAAATAGCACATAGTGGAGCTCTGCAGACATTTACTGGTAAAAGTCTTTTATTTTTATTTATTTTAAAACTATATTTTCCAAAAGATGGGCAAAATTCTTACACTAAACCATGTCAGATTATCCATGTTATCCCCACCAATGAAAGTTATGAATTTGACGTAAAAAACTGATTTTGTGATAAAATCCAATAATCCATTATTTATATAAATTAAAAAATTATTATAAATACTCCAAAAACTGCACAGATGTTGAGTAAAAACATTAATAAACAGAGTAAAATTACATTTGCTCTAATTGTTTTGTTACAAAATGACCTTTAGTTGCCTGGGGTCAGTGGAGGCCGCGAGTGTAATTCTCAAAGGAAGGCTGGAGAAGCTTCAGCACATTTGCTTTGTTTGTATTTCTTTAATTCCTGATTTGAATGAATTGATTTTGACCGTTTGTGCACGGACCCCAGTTTGAGACTCACAGTAATGGCGTTCATTACTGGACATGTTTGTCTGTGAGTTGGTGTTGGTCTGAAGAAGTGAGCGTGTGATTGACATGTGACCCGTTCTGCAGCTGGAGGGGCGGAGGAAGTACGGGCCGGTGTGGAAGGCCAGCTTCGGGCCGATCCTGACGGTCCATGTGGCCGAGCCGGAGCTGATCCAGCAGGTCCTGCGGCAGGAGGGGCAGCATCCCATGCGCTCCGACCTCTCGTCCTGGAAGGATTACCGGCGTCTCCGCGGCGAAGGATACGGGCTCCTGACCGCGTGGGTACACCAGCTGACCTCACGCCTGCTCTTCCTCAAAAAGAGACGCTTTTATATTGTTTGGGTTGTAAACTCAGGCCCTGTGAGCTCTAGCACCCTGCAGACAGTTCCGGCTGTGAACACTAGAGGGCAGCAAACACTGGAGAAATGCAAGATTTATTCAGCTGGATCTGAAGGGTAATTTCCGCCTACCCAAATCTCTCCAAGACCCAAGCCTCCTCATATTCAGTGTCACTAAACTCTTTCTCCAGTGTTTTCTGTAATCTAGTGTTTACAGCCGGAACTGTCTGCAGGGTGCTAGAGCTCACAGGGCCGGAGTTACACACGTTCAACAATCAACATACACTCACCTAAAGGATTATTAGGAACACCTGTTCAATTTCTCATTAATGCAATTATCTAATCAACCAATCACATGGCAGTGTCTTCAATGCATTTAGGGGTGTGGTCCTGGTCAAGACAATCTCCTGAACTCCACACTGAATGTCGGAATGGGAAAGAAAGGAGATTTAAGCAATTTTGAGCGTGGCATGGTTGTTGGTGCCAGACGGGCC